>NC_081771.1:12140560-12350560 GCF_963082965.1 Carassius carassius
GGTGCAAGCACATGTAACATTTAGGATGCTTTTGATATCAAGTTTTGCTGGTTAGCTTTGTCCTTGATGTTACAAATAAAGTACAGCACATACAAAGAATGCAATGACTGTGGCAACTTTAACATTTGAAAGGATACTATGCCAAAGTTATCGCTTGGCTTATTCAAACAGAATTTTTTTTTTTTTTCATGAATATATGATTGACCTGAAGAATGAAAGCTTTGTCATACACTTGGAATATTATGAGCTTTATCATGCTCATAGACACTAGGGGTGTGACAATATACAGTACTTAGCTCACAAGGTGAAACAAAATGCAGATACTTGGTTCACTAGAACGAGACAATGTTTTAATACTTTAAGAAATATTCAAATGACAACATATCTGTCTTTTAATCACAAAAAGTAAAACAATGCAGTTGCATTTTGAAATGTTTTAACTAATCAAGTGCTTAACTAGGCCTAATGACTATTTCTCTAATCAAGTAATCTACTGGTTATTTTGACAAATGAGTAATCAGATTTTATTATTAATACAAATAGAATAAGGTGGAAAAACTGGCTTTAATACGACTATATGTATATAAGGTAACATGAACAATAATAACTGGCCTCAAATAAAGTATCAAAATAAAGCACAAGTTTTTATTGAACAATACTGTTAAATACATGTAATATGCCTATATTATAACAAATACAATGGCCTGGTGATGTTTCACGTGATTCAACAACTTTTAAATACATCTAATTTTAATATTTGGCAATATGCAAAGTCAGAAACTTTTATTTTGAAATCACGATTTACAAAAAATAACTAGTAAGAGATCATGTGTGAACATGACCTTTTCAAAAATCCCAATAAATTAGTTCTGGCAATCATAATGTTCTCATGGAGATGACTTGATTACTCTGAGCTGTTTACAAAACTCTGCTGTTTTTTTAAAAGCTTTTCTATGTAAATATGACACTAGATGGAAATCTTTGACCATTGTGCCTCGCAGCTTTTTCAATGTTTCACACTCGAGATCCAGGCTTCTTTTCCATTCATCAGCTAATATGCATCTTGTGTTTATAAGAGCAAGGACTTCTGATTGGCTAGTAATGTTGGTTTGGTTGAGAGTGTAAGCTGTGTTCCTATCATACATTGGTAGGCGAACTCATGAACTCAAATGTGATATCAACAAGTTTTTTAAACGTAGGATGACTTCTTTTTTTTCCGCAGCCAAATGCCACATGCCAGAAATCTGGCACGGTGCCAGAGAACTTTAAAGCCCTGTGTTGTGTGTGCTTAAACTAATTTATTTTATTTACTGGTCAACTTTGTTTTTCTTATAATCGAATGTAATCTAATCTAATCTAATATAATATAATATAATATAATATAATATAATATAATATAATATAATATAATATAATATAATTAATATAATATAATATAATATAATATAATATGATATGATATGATATGATATAATATAATATAATATAATATAATATAATATAATATAATATAATATAATATAATATAATATAATATAATATAATATAATAATCTCCTGGGGAGAAGTTTTCTCTCCGAGAAACATTTTTCAATCAAGCTTTTAGCACACCAGGTGGTTCTTTCTCTCCCCAAGCAATGCATTGGATAAATAGTATGGAAAAGCCTTTCCTGCACTACAACCTCACAACATATTTCACATATTCTTCTACTAAAGTGTAATTAATACTATTATTATTATTATTATATATTATGATTGTTGTGAATATAAGAGCATAAAATGAACAGTGCAGGTATTTTCCTTGCAGTTTATGTTCTGTCAGCATAGCAGGAAAGAAAGTTGGGGAGAGAGAAAGAGAGAATAAGGATTGGCATATAATATTAATTACAGTGATAATTTTATATTATTAACAACTTTGGATACAGTGTTAATTATTTTCCGTGCTCAGAAGCGAAACAGATGTAAGCACTTCCATGACAGGTGTCAAGTCATTCAGAGCAGCGAGCTCCAAGTAAGGCTGCAACATGCACACACTGTCTGTTTGATGTCTAACACTGGCACCAAGACTTTATTTGCTTCATATGATCGACATGACCAGGGCACATTACCCATCTCACTGAGCAGCTGGCAATGCATTTGCAGGAGGAATAAAGATGAAATATCCATGAGCTGATGAAAAAGTAATAATTCTCCTCCAGAGCACGTGGAGCCAGACAGTACAAGATTTTCAGACCAACAGACAGAAATCAATAAGGCAGATGTAGAACAATTTACAGATGACACTTCACTCATCACACCATATTGGAAAACATATTGTAAGTTCCCCCTCTGTGCTGAGCCCAGCTTCTCTGACAAGAGTAATGTGAATTAACGTTTTACGGATTGAACAGTGGGCCTGAAATTTAAGGTGTAATCAAGGCGCATCAATAGCCAACTTTTAATGTAAGCCGCATGGAATCTTTTTCCATAAGGGATTTTGAAAACACAATTATTTCCTCAAAAATTGTTGGTAATGATTTGCCATTTTCTTTCTCTTGGCACATTCTCTCATTCCATTCAATTTTGGCCCCTCCATTTGACATGTGTTTATTTAATGTGGGTCCATCTGAAAATTTCATCTTTCATTCTGAGATAACCTGAAAGGTAAAATTAAAACTAGAGGAACCTTTTTTCACACTTACATGAATTATTTGTGAAATGTACTAGCAATTTCTGAGCTCTTTTTTTTCTACACTTTTTTTTTCAGTGTATGGATAAAATTACTTATCTAAAGATTGATATATTGATGTTTTCAACTGTGAAGTAAAATTTACAGGAGTATGGGAATATGTTTGGTGCATGTTCCATTTCCAATGCACCAAAAATTGACCCAAAGCAGCAAACACAGGTGGATAATGAACTGGTCACTTGTGAGAACACAGTGCCATGCTTCAGTCTGAAAAACACAGGCTATAAATTTAAAATCACAGCCTTTGGAATTTAATAATCACAATAAACCTTGCCCACTTTTTATTTTGAGTCATCGCATGTTGTATTAATTGGTCACATGGCATTTACAGCTAAGGTAACTGGAAGAAAAGAAAAGAAAAGAAAAGAAAAGAAAAGAAAAGAAAAGAAAAGAAAAGAAAAGAAAAGAAAATGACATTCCAGGGGTCTTAAATGAGATGCTAATGAGTAGCTTTCTCCAGTATTACAGACTGGTCTGCAGAAGCATTAAAAAGCCCCCTGGCCTTTTTTCAGAGTCTTTGTGTGAATGCAGTGACATAAGAGTGACAACAGAAGAAATAAGAAGACAGAAGAGGCAATTTCAGAAGTCTATGTAAAGCTTCATTTGAGCTCCCCCACAGCCACGAATTTCCATTTAAAAATGGTCTTGAAGCAGTAAAAAGAATACTACATTAGCTACACTCCTATAGATTGTTCATGCCATTAATAATGAGAAAGAACATTTTTATCAATGCGGACTGAGTGTGTGATTCGACTAATTGCTCTTAATTTAACATAGGATAATAGTTACTATTTTTTGTAGCATTGCTGCCCTATTGAATGAGATTTGAATAAAGATATATCATATATCAGTGCTGAACCTCCATCAGAACCGCCAGGGACGCCAGTGCACCTGTGTTAAACAACTCCCTTAAACATCTGCCATAACACCTCATAGCTGGTTGTCCTGGCGAATGACCATTTTCCAGCTATAGTACTCAGCCGTGTTTTGCAACAGACCTTTCATCTGCCTTGCAAATAAACAAAAGCAGGGCAAAGACTGGTAAGCAGGGCTGACAGGAACTCCTCTGTGGCCAGTCACAGAACGGGCAGGCTGCCTGTACCACCTGCTAGGATTATGTGACGTCAAGCTTGTGTGTCACCTACAATAACACTTCCCCCTATTAAAAATGAAAGAGGCTAAAATGGGAAACAATCCACTTTCAGAACAACTTCAAATAAAAACTATTTTCTCAGGCTTTGCATTTTTCACAAACCTCCCTTTTGTCAAGAATTCAAAAAGCAGCCGAGGTGCTTCTTCTTCATGACCAGAATTTCAACCAGGTCCAGAGTAAACACTGATTGGTTTCAGTTGCACAGTGCCTACTATGTAATCTTATACAGGGGAGAGCAGATGCTATTTTAGTTATCTCTCTCTCAAAAAAAAGGAAATTTAGAATCAAGTATGGCTTGTATTTCCACAACTTTCTGACATCAGAGAGACAAATCCATTAATGTATAACTGCTGACTTCAGTTCAACCTTGGTTGGTTTTTTCAAAGCATTAAGTCACACATAAGTAGAACTTCATTTCTCCAACCATTTTCCTGGAAAAACTTTGTATAAGTAGCACTTCAAAACATTTGTAAGTTTTTGAAAGTCAATTCATGTTTAACGTTTCACTGATATTTATCGTTTTAGTTTAACTAAAGATCAAAAATAATAATAATACTACAAATGGTTGAATTGGATTATCGAAGGTCAGTAGCAAAGACATTCGTTAATAAAATGTGATTAAATACATAAATGATATGTGTCTTATTGCAGGTTTGCATAATTTTAGCATTTTGCAAGTTTGCATTTAACTATATTCATTTTGAGGAACACTGAAACTGTTTTTGTTCAGATGAGATGAGCAATACATGACATTTAGTCTAGAACTATAGTAAGCAACATGTTCACACAGCGCACACAACTCCTCTGCACTTACTGCTGATTTCTCTCAACATGGCAACACAAGAGCTGTCAGTCAATACAAGGGAAACTGGGGTTACTTATTTGAAAAAGTAACTGAGATTTTCTTCTAAATAAAAAAGTAATGTGTTACATTACTAGTTACTTTTTTAAAAAGTATTCTGATTCTCAACACTGTTGTTCAGGCCCCGCACATGACCACTTATGGTCTGTCCCGTATTAGCATATTTCTGCCCTCAGCCATTTGACAGAAGAGAGGGGTGGGGTGAGCAGTAGCACATTATCATTTAAAGAGACATGGGGGCCGCTGTGAACAGAGCTGTTTTTGACAATGTAAAAAGAGTGTTGTTTCACACGACTGTTGAGGAATTTTAACCCAAGTATGTTGCAGACATTTCATGAAGACCCTAAAGAATCATACCAACTTGTAGAAAATAGGCATCCAACGTCCCCTTTTTGCAAAGAAAGGAAACATACATAGGCCTTTGCAACGTATCGATTGACCACTAGTTGAACATAAAACAATTTCAAATCCTGCCATTTCAAAAGGGTTTAAAAAAAACTCATACTTTAAACTGAGGAGTTAACTTTGAGGTATGAATGTTGTGTTATGATTTTATTGTAGAGAAGTCTCATATATGCATAAATATCAAGGGTATTTAGATTTTCCATTACATGATCACCCAATATAACAAAAGACATTGAATTCTAAAGTGACAAAACCACCTGAGCCTTTAAGTAAGAGATATTTCACTCCCACAGCTGGGATGACAGAGTGCTGTGTTGAGTGCCTTGTGGCCTGTGGTACTGTTAAGAATGTACAATAGAAGCACTGAATGAAAGGTATTATCTTCCCCTTTTAAGCATCCCAACAATTTTTTTTTTTTTTTTTTGAGACTCTGCTTGTTTTGAAACTATGAACATGTGATGGGGAATCTCAATGACAAACTCACCATGCACCAAGCAGCATGCAAGGCTCTTCTGCTGTCATCCGTGGAGTGTGCAGAGTCTGCACAGGGTTTGAAACACACTGGCTCTGTTCCAATACCTAGTGAGCTGCCTACTGCCTACATATAGCTGTTTTTCTTCTAATGTAGCATCCTACCTGTAACGGAATCTCATATGTGACTAATTTGGAGTGCTGTACATGCAGTAGGCAGCAGAATTACTTATACTCACTTCATTTCAAGAGTTCTGCATTAAAATAAATATTAAATATATTTTGTTGTTGTTCTTGGTTCTCCCTCCTTCCGATTTTTTTCTTCTTCTTCGATTATGGCTCTTAATGACATCATGAAGGTTAGAACTCCTTGTATGGGAACTTCTCCTGGAGGAGTGCACCCACACACATAATGACCAGAAAGAGAGCGAGAGCGCACCCATCAAAACACTTCATTCAGCAGCGCTGCACGAGCCTTTCCCAGAAAGAATGTCTCCAAAGAAGTGTGTTTCTGGTTGTAAGGGAAAGATAACCCAGCGTTACGTGAACAGTGGATGCTGTTTTTTTTTTTTCAAGGCAGCAATGGAGTTCTGCAAGTGTGTTTGTTGACTAACTTTTATAAACAAGGCCTAGCTCCATGTTAGATTTGTACATCAGAGCCCAAGTCTTACAGGGCCACGAGGTAGCTCTACCCTACCTTGTAGCTGTATAATTATAGACTGTAGCCTATCTGTCATTCAGATGTTTCTGACAATAAGATTGCTGTTAGCAAAAAAAAACATTGGGTTAGCAGACCACTTTTCATATTGCTACATTAAATGGCACCTCCATGACAGTGTGTGGCAATTATTACAAGGTGTAAGGGTCACATCATCATTTGCCATTTCAGTTCATACACACAACAGGTGCTAACAAACATGCTGGTGCTGAAACGCTTGGAAGATGCTATCAATTATTGGGAGACAGCTTTTCACATCATACTGTAACTATTCTAATGCCTCACATCGCCTTTGTTAATTATGTTGCATCATTAACTTAAGCTCAAAAGCACCATTTTGTATTTGACCTTGCATGCAAAAATGTATAAAGCAAATGTAAAACATGCAGTAGATTTAACGCTGGATCCCTGTTATTCAACTTGACTCCATGGTGCAAAAAGATCTGAGATGCTGAGTAGGTAGAACCTCTTAATCTGAAGCCCGACGCGGGCGTCCTGAACTCCCCTTGTTTGCACTTGTCAATATGTACGAATAGATTGAAACAGAATGAATGAAACGGGACAAATGTTATCTTGAAAAACTATATATCATTATAAAGATATAAGCCTCAAGCATCGACAATAGATCGCTGTTTTCAATAGAAAGCTTATAAAGAATGTATTAGCTCAATTTGTGTAAGCAGTACACATCAAAACATTAAGAATGAAAACGCAGTACATATCAGATCCGTCGTAATAATGAGTCAGAAACACATCCACAGCTGTAAATCACATCCACCATTATCGCATCTAGTATGAAAACTGTATGTGGCCCAGGAAATCGCTATTAGACAAGGTAAGCATTCGGAAATGTGTTATTTTACTGAAAATAAATGTTTTTCCATTCACATTAATGGTCAGTGGCAGGATGGACAATTAGGCTATTACTTTACAGACAACTTGTGCACGTGTTAGCTAAAGCTAGCCAAACCATGCCATTGCAAGAAGTTTGTTGCCTCTGTTTGACAAATTTAATGAAAAGTTAATGTAGTTATTATTTCACTGTGCTGTAAGGAAAACATAATGGCAGTTTTGTGCGATAAGGCTCGTTTTTCTTTTACTAAGTGCTTGAATAAACTACGTTAACTCCTTTCTCATATGTACTGCGACCGTTGACTAACGTTAATCTAACTTTAGTTAAACATTGACTGCAGGAGCTGTAATGTTAACATTATATGAGAAGTTAATGGAGCTGTCCGATTCAGTTGATGTTTGTTTGAGGCCATGTGTATAGAGCAGGTTATTGTTCAGCGCAACTCCGGAAAACAATTCTTCGGAGTTCACATAGGCAAGTGGCTGAAGCGGGACCAGTCTGAGGTGCATTTCCAGATGGCATTGTTAAGTTAGCCAACTCACATCGCAAGTCACGTTGGAGTTTCCCAAAGCCATCGTTCAAACGAACATTCACAAACTACATCGCAGACTTGTGTGGTTGAAACTCCAGCTGAGATCTCCAGCTGTGGTTAGAAGCGTAGTTTCTTGTTTTTATGACCTGGACTTAATAAATCATTATCTTGAGCAAAATTAGCAAGCTGACATTAAGTACAATGTATATATTTTATTTTGAATATATACAAATGTCATTTACACAGTTTGTCGAGATTTTAAACATTGATTTTGAATAGTGCGCATGTTCGTACGTGCTCTAGTCCACAAGAAATAGATTGAATCTGGAGCAAAATGACTGAGAAAAACATTTAATTAGTCCCCAGATGCCATGTCCCTTAAAACGCACCCATATTAGCAAAAGAGTGTGAGATTGATAGTAGGTGATTGACAGTTTTGCATTAATTAAACGTATTGAATTATAAAATGAGTTCTCATTGAAGAATAATTCATATTCCTTTTTCACCTATCGGCATAATGCAGTATAGTACAATATCACTATAATAGTATGTCTTAAGGTCTAATTATTAATTACAGTCTGTAGTGATTATTATGGATGGCGCTAACTGCCCCAACAAAAAACTAAAATGTAAAACCTCACCTTTTCCTCTGTTTTACAGGTTGAATTTTGTTTCCTGGAAATTTCAGAATTGTACCTTTTATTGCTGAAATTGGTGAGTCCCAAAGTAAACAACTGTGAATATTATTTTCAAATTAATTTAAATAGGAATGACTAACACTAGAGAATAGCTTTTAAATTACCACAGAGGTACGTGACCATATGAAAATATAATTTGTCTCAATTCATGTCAGTATTTATTTATTTTATTTGTTTATCCACATCAACTCTGGGGACCCACCGGTGGGTCCAATATTGCATATGCCTAATTCTCAAAAAATCAAAATAACAGCTGAAGTGGTTATACTAAAATCTTTACAGCAGATCCTAAGTTGTCAAACATTTTTGGAAAAAGCAATCAACTCCTCCCCCCTCCTTTTTTTGTTTATTATAATAATGTTTCAGTACATTACAATCATTATATCATGGCTTGAGTTAGAATGCAAAATGAGATAAAAATGCAAAATTGGACTTCATAATAATGCATTGTGTGTGTTTTTGCTCTCACCTAGAGCCTCAAGGTGAATCAAAAATGGGGGTGTCTTCTAAAATACCTTATAGTGTACCTTGAGGAAGATGTTGACCATCTAATCAAGGAGTATCTGGTAAGTAGTTTTGCATTAATCACTTAAAGGGCTAGTTTACCCCAAATTGAAAATAATATTTATTTACTTTTTTCAATAATCCCTCTTCCTCATGTTGTTCCACACCCATAAGACTTTCGTTCTTCAGAAGACAAATTAAGATATTTTTGATAACAGAATGTTGTCAGATTTCCTTCCATAGTATGTCTTTGCACTTCAAAAAGTTCATAAAGAGATCAGAAAAGAAATGCATAAGAATCAAGCAGTTAACTCCAAATTTTCTGAAGAGAATAAATAGCTTGTTATGATGAACAGATTTAATTTAGTCTTTTACTTGCATGTAAACATTGATCAGAAGCTAAACTTAACTTGAATAACACACAAGATCCAACCTCTTCTGGAAGCACAAATGTGCTGTATAACACACGAGAATGAACCTCATTGGTTACGCAGAATGTTTGAGCTTCTAGAAGATGTTTATTGTGCGTTATTCAGACTCATTTGAGCTTCTGCTTATGTTCGCTGATCAATGTTTACTTGTGATTAAAAGACCAAACTAAATATGTTCATCATAAGTGATTGATTAATTTTAGAGAAATTTGACTAAACTGCTTGATTCTGATTGGTTAATAAATTGTATGTTATATTTTTGTAGAACACTACTGTATATTATTATATCTTAATCACATTTTTAAATATGTTTTACTTCAGAGCTTCTTGGTTGAAGTATGTATACTACTGTATTTGGCACAGCATATGTTGTAACTGTTTGAAGATAGATATTATATAATAATTGTACCAATGCTTTACTTCAAGTTCAAGTTGCTATGAGAAACATGTTTGGAAGAGTCAACATATCTTTTGCACTTTGCAAGTCATTACATTTTATTATTATTATTAGACCTTCAATTTGTTTTTTGAGATTTGATTGGGAGAAAGTAATTATTTTTGTTAATATGTTTAATATAGACACATAAGTCACTGATTTCAACAAAATAACTTTGTAATGTCTTGTCGTTTTTTATTAGGTTGTTCAGAAGGATGAAGCTGAAGAAGAGCTTCAGAGATGCACAATGTCAGTTTGTCTTCAAGGAAGATGAGGATCCTCTCCAGCCATCACATCACCTTGGAATTATTACTGAAGGGGTGCAGGTCCTTATTGACTTGCTATCAGTCCCACATGCATGTGCCATGTTGTTTGGCCTCGTCTACATTCTAATTGTGAGCTACCCAAGTGAACTCAATCACACCTTTGAGGCTCTACAGAAAATATTCATGGAGGGAGAACCCAAGAAAATGGCAGAGTGTCAATCTCTAAGTACTGGAGTAATCAAAGACATTTGGATACAGGATGTGTTTTATTGCATTAGATCTTGTATTAAAATATATATATTCCATGATTAATGGAAGGGGGCATTGTTAAATGTTAGTAACATCACAATAAACACTGAAGTCTTTCCAAGAGAATATATTGATTTAGGGGTTATTGAAAATATAGTTTGTTCAGAAGCAGTGTGATCAGAGCGTTTAAAAAAAAAAACATAAAAATTAAGCTCATAATTTTGTTGAGGCACTCACATGAAATCAGCGGAAACTGTACTGAAAGAAGTGCATATTTTATTTTATTTATGTGTCGTGTCTGGTTTTCCGTATTGCGCTTCATCTCGTCCATTTCCAGCCGCTTGTGCCACACGTTCATTTTCTTATGGAGTGAAAAACATGGCAGAGTAGAAAGGCCACAGACAGACAATGAGCTGACAGACACAACAGAGCAGGTCACTTTTGATAATAGGAAACAAAGTCTCAGCATTCAAATTATGGTAGTTTTATTAAGAATTTCAAATGATAAATACAGTTATGATGCTCTTTAGTGGCGTGACGGTTCACATCTGCCTCGCATTGCCTCAGTTCAAGTGAGGCAGGAGTGCATTCGATAATTAGCATGAAACAAACTTAAAACAAACATCTGATCCATATTGAAGATACACTATAACGAACTGAATATATAGTGTCTCATGTAATGAGTGTTTCAGCCTTGGAAATACAGCAGCTTGAAAACACTATCATATAACAGAATGCAGAATAACAGAATCATGGTGCAGAAAATCCATTTAGTGTCCATAAACTAGTGAGAAAAATGTACAATAGAGAATTTTGCAATTGTTCTTTTTTATTATAATTAATAAAAATGTATAGATATAACGTTATTATAAAAAAATGTTCTAATATGAACTTGCATACAAATCAACTGTTAATTTTAACCTTAACAATAGGGTTTAGAAAAAGGTACCAGTCAAACGTTTTTGAATTTTCTATGTTTTTTAAAGAAGTCTCTAAATAAATAAATAAATACATATTTCTGTTCAAAAACGTTTGACTGGTATTAATTGCAGGCTTGTTAATTATTCCTGAATTTTCACTCCAGGCTGAACTTAAAAGTTGTCAGCCCTGTTAGAAGTAATTAAAGTTTTAGGTTTCCTGAACAACATTTACAAAATTCACTGTAACCTACAAGTTAATGTTAGATCTTCTGATTCAACCACTGGTTAATGAGATGATAGAAATAAGTGAAACGAGTTTCAATAAACAACATTTGAAGTTATGGTAGGAATATATAGCTAATGTGGGGCAATGTGAATTTATCAGCAATCGTAGGATTTATTCATGTGTTGTTGTTTTTTATGCCAGTTTGACATAGACATTGAATTCATGGACCCCCTGAATTAGCCTGGAAAACCAGGTCATCAGTGTGCAAAGGCCTTTAGAATGGTTTCAACGTGCAAGGCTGGTAATTCTACCATACTCGTATCCTGATAATATGTAACATACACATTCCAAATGATTTTTAGTTCCACTACATAGTTGCAATAATTTATAAAATTGTAAATTTACATTTATTGGGAATTTAGGAAATGCTGAAGTTGTATTGAACCCCAAAAAAGAACTGGTACATTACTTAAAATGTCATCAAGATCTTGAGCAATTAGAGTATCCAAGCTCCATAAATTCTCTCAGGAATTCATAAGAATAGCGAGAAATGCTTAAACTATTTAAGAACAGATATTTCTATTGTATTGGGTGTATTTAAAAACACATTTGAAATTATATTTTCTCATGCTTGATCTTCTGAATCCGATTATATTTCCTTAAGGAAGCATGCATGCACTTCAAATTAATGGGCAGTGCATTTGATGGTGCATGCAAAAAAAAAAAAAAAAGTTCAACAAGCAGCAGCAGCCATTTAAATGATTAGCAATAGGTCACTCTGACATATGAGCATTTTGCAATCATTTTTTTTTTTTTTTTACTGAAATGTTTACTGAGGCTTACACGACCTGGCTAGGATTCAATACGGTGCGCTAAAATTGTAATCATCTCTGATTGAATAACGTTGAAACTGGCTTGCTCAGCATATGGTGCCTATAAACCTTTTCTGAAAGTCTATCACAAGCACTTCAAAGTATCTCTTCGAGTATGCGGTTTTTATAACAGGCCACGTGTTTCCTTCAACGTGATAGAATTCAAATCATTTATAAAATCAACTAATTTCCACTGGGATAATGTGTACATAGGCTTTGCAGAGATGTCATTACTTAGGTGCCTTTGGCTTTCAGAGCACTAGTTGTGCTATCAAATGGAACAGTTCATGTGTCATCTACAGCTAGTAGCAGGTGTTGGAAAACGGTTTGCAGGAAGTGATGTGGAGCTGAAAGCTGCAACTTTCTCTCTCTCCGTTTCACTTCAAACTTCTTTTGCTTTCCACAGAAGCCTCTCACACATAATCCCCTTTAACACCATCAGGGAGAGGTCAAAATTTAGCAGGAGTTTGAGGAGAGATATTTTTTTTTTCAGATGTAGTTACTTTGTTATCATTGCCCATGATGTGTGAACACTTGCCACAACCTGAAATGTATACAAAAATACAATTAGACTAGGCAAACTCCATGCTGAGGGACAACAGACTGAGGGACAATGGAACCTCTTTGGAGAAATACGAAACATCACCAACACTTCCTGCTTTTCACTCTCACTGACACCACAACACTGATTTTGTCATGAAATTCCATTATATTTACCATTATTTCTGAACTCCCAAGGCATCTTTATAACTGCGCTCTGGCTTATTGGTTTTTTTATGATGTTGCACCATTTAATCAATGTTCACAGTTTCTAATGAAGTGTGAAACAGCAAATCTAGCAGTCCACATGTATAATCAACGCAGTGTTATCTCAACCTCTTTTAAATTCTAAAGGAAAGAAGCCAAATATTTATTTTGCCATACATAAACTGTTATTTTGAGCCCCAAATCCTGTCAGTATTTAATGTTTTATAAAGAAGCATACAAAGTTATAGGCTTACTGATACCAGTAAGCCAATAACTATTTTCATGATATGCAAATAACTGATAAATTACTTATATTGAAACAATTCTGTTCATTTTAAACACTACAAAATCAAATGAATTTAGGCATCACGATATTATTGCATAAAAATGCACAGATTGAAAAATAGATTAAATTGAATGAAATATATCAACCGAGAAATGAGCATTAACAAAGTCCAGTATATACCCAAACTATACTCATTTGCACAATACATCCATTCATCACCATCTGCATTGGCTCTGAATTTTCTACAAATTAAACGTATAATTAAATCTCAGTTGTCACTAAATTTGAGTAATACACTCTTTGCAGTGATTCCATAAAAGAACCATTTTGGGTTCTCCAAAGAACCTGTCGGTGTGCTTGTTTTTTTTTTTCAATCTTTCCATTATTTCAAATATAAATAACCTTTGGGTCCACTAGAAAGGCTGCATGAATGTTAGAGTTTCTTCATGGAACCACAGATGACTATAAAGAACCTTTATTTTTCACTAATGCAATCAAGTTCTCAATACTGAGAACAGACAAATGCTTATAGAAAGACAATGCACAGCTATCAGTGGCAGAAAGATGTCTATACACTGTATTTCACTTCTCTCAATTTAGAAGTTATATTAAGGGCAAATTTCAGCAATGGATTATGGGTTGCACTTTATTTTACAGTACGTGTACTTACATGTACTTATAGTGTACTTACAGTGTATTTATCTAAGAAAGTTCTGGCAACACAAGGTAACTACATGGGGTAGGGTTAGGTTTAGGGGTAGGTTCAGGGTTAGTACCTAGTTATTACATAGTTATTGTAATTACTATAATAAGTACATAGTATGTACATGAGGAACAGGACTTTAAAATAAAGTGCTACCGGATTATGAATTGCGCACTGTCACACACCTACCCCGTTTCTGTCAGGTCGCCAAACTAAGACTCTGCCAACACATCATAATGTAATAGTTTGACAACAGGGTGTGGTGCTGTGCTATTTCCAGCTAATTGACATTTAGGTTTTATAAAGGGATTTGAATCGCAGCTGGCGGTGGTGTTGATTCAGTGCTAGGTCTGATTAAATATCACAGCCTCCTGTCAGATGCAGTTGGGCTGGCATCAGTTATCTGTGATATGTGTCTCCTGGGCAGCACTCCTTACTTCCATCTGCCATTTCCATTCACGCCAGTAGGCTTATTTCACTCATGCTCCTGTTGTTGTTGCAGCTCTGTTATGTTTAATTTGTTTATTGCTGTAAACATACATTGTCTAGATATGGTCGCATGTTTAGTGGGTGGCCTGGAGGAAATGAAGCAGAAACAAACGTGTGGTTGCAGAGAGAGAGAGGAACCGGAATGAAAAAGACAGTTATTGAAGAATGGCGGCAATGAGAAGAACAAAATCCCTGAAAATACTTCAAATGAAACAGATGGAACAAAATTATTTATATATTAATTTGCCATGGTCGTGTTAACAAAGACCACCGGGACACGATGCACACAATGAAGCCTCTGAAAGACCTGAACTTCTTATTTCAGTAAATAAAATTTCATTTCAAAACAACCATTATAGATGTCCCATTTTTAACATTGCTTCTAATGGTCAGTCAAGCTATTAATGACTGCAGCTAGGCCAAGGCAGAGTTCAGGACACACATAGACCTGGAACGGTAAGGAGGCATGGAAGACTGTCCTAAAGCTCTGAAATCTTGCTCATGTTCGCATATTCAAACTGCTGTGTTGACAGTACATGCCAGAACTGTGCTGAACTGAGCTAAAGAGTTTCTCTGCAGTTTCTTACCAACATGCTGCATGTTCTTGTGCGGATCAAAAATGCATCAGATGTGAACCACAAACACTGTTCTTCACATACAACTTCAGAATCAGAAATCATATGGACTATTTCTATTTGTCTATTTTGTAACTTTCAAGACTGTTTTCTCCAAAAAAAAAAGAACAAATCGCCATCCTCTTGAACATTATTTTTCTTTTATGTTACTGAGAAAATGAAGGGGAAGAAATTGAGAAAAGATTTGTGACATGAGTAAATGACAGAATATTCCTCTTAGAGTGAATTAACCCTTCCCCTGCTGTTTTACTAACTTTTAAATTTACCTTTATTTTAAATGCAATGGGTAAAAATTTTATATTTTACAATTAAAATGCTCTGACTGTTATGCTATTTCTCGAAAACTATATTCCATCTTTCACTATTTAACAAAGTATTTTAGTTTATGCTTTCACAAAAGTTGTTTTCACAGAAGCTGTGAAATAAAACTAAACGAAAATCCAGTTAATATTTTTATAGCAGTATTTCTATTTAGAATTTATACAATGATTCATTATTCAAAAACATTACCTATCTGCCAAAAATACTGCTAAGAAAGAAAAACTCAGAATAAAATATGAATAATTTGTTAGACTAAATGATGGCTAGTAAAGACTGTTCCTTTCTTTTCTTGAATTACATCATCAAGAGACCATAAAGAATAAAATGCTGGCTAAGTCACCTTTGCTAGTGGGGAAAACTGATGAATGCTAAACTGGGAGCCAAGAATCAGACATTGTGACATAATCTTGGCAAACAGGGAATTTGGAATGAGATTTATTTATGCAGGTGGGAAAAAAATCTAAGAAGGGTTAAACCACTGATTTTTCCAATTATGCTCCTTTTGTGTCCCTCCTATTCTTTGAGGGCAGCTGCAACGCGTTTCCTGATATTGCTTTTGCTGTGCATCACGAAAGCTTAAGAATACAGTCCATTTTCTGTGAGTGACGAAATACATAATTAAATGACTTAAGATCAAAGCTTAACAACATGGTGGTTGTATGTTCAAAGAGCTTTCTTTGCCATGGTGTTTTCCAGCCCTCAAGTCCATTTATTGCTGTGGATAGTAATGTCAATGGGAAATTGCCTAAAGCGTGAATCGGGTGCAGCTAGTTTTCCCCAAGGAGGTTAGGTAAATTTGTTTTTCTTCACACTACCCCAGTAAAAATTACAGAGCAAATTACCTACTGTTTTTCAGCTAACTCATGGGTCCCCTGAGAAATCGAATCCCATCCGGATAGGAATGTATGTGTTTGTGGTGTATTATATTTTCACAACATTTCTCTATCTAAAAAAATAACATGTAACACTTAGCAATTAAAACCATTTTTATACACAGCCCACCCATTTTCAGAGGCTCAAATGTAATTGGACAAATAAATATAATCATAAATAAAAGGTTAATTTTTATATTTTGTTTGGAAATCCTTTGCAGGCAATGCCTGCTTTACTGTGGGTGTGGAAATCATGGACTTCACCAGAGACTGGGTTTCCTCCTTTGTGATGCTTTGCAAGGCCTTTACTGCAGCTGACTTCATTTGTTGTTTGTTTGTGGGTTTTCTGCCTTAAGTTTTCTGATGGATTTGTTTTGATTTTGAAGCCTATCAAGGGTCTGTTTCACTTACATGGAGAGCTCCTTTGACCGCATGATGTGGGTTCACAGAAACAGCTTCTAAATGCAAACGGCACACCAAGAATCAGCTCCAGAACTTTTATCTGCTTAACTGATAGAGAAATAAAGAAGGAATGGCTTAGACTGTCCATGAAATGTCCAGCTTTTGAGTGTTATAGTCTCAAAATGTAATTACTTATGGTCCCTCGAAAAGGGGGGGGGGGGTACATATTAAAGAGCTGTGATCCATATTGACATGATAGCATTAAGCAGTTGCTGCAGCTTTGTCAGCTTCAACATCCATGATGTGCATCTCCCATTCCACCACATCCCAAAGGTGCTCTATTGGATTGAGATCTGGTGACTGTGGAGGCCATTTGAGTAAAGAGAACTCATTGTCATGTTAAAGAAACCAGTCTGAGATGATTCGAAATTTGTGACATGGTGCATTATCCTGCTGGAAGTAGCTATCAGAAGATGGGTGCACTGTAGTCATAAAGGGATGGACATGGTCAGCAACAATACTCAGGTAGGCTGTGGTGTTTAAACGATGCTCAATTGGTACTAAGGTGCCCAAAGTGTGCCAAGAAAATATCCCCCACACCATTACACCACCACCAGCAGCCTGAACCGTTGAGACAAGGCAGGATTAATCCATGCTTTCATGTTCTTTACACCAAATTCTGGCCCTAACATCTGAATGTCGCATCAGAAATCGAGACTCATCAGACCAGGCAACATTTTTCAATCTTCTATTGTCCAATTTTGGTGAGCCTGTGTGAATTGTAGCCTCCGTTTCCTGTTCTTAGCTGACAGGAGAGGCACCCGGTGTGGTCTTCTGCTGCTGTAGCGCATCTGCTTCAGGGATCGACATGTTGTGCATTCCGAGATGGTATAATGCATACCTTGCTTGTAACGAGTGGTAATTTGAGTTACTGTTGCCTTTATATCATCTCTAAGAAGTCTGCCCTTTCTCCTCGACCTCTGACATCATATATATATATATTTTAACACAGTTAACACACTGTCCCGCCCCCCAGAACAGTAGGTCATCTTACATTTCATTCAGATGACTGCTGAAAATATAATGCAGGGAAACAACTCTATAAATTCAGGATATTGTGGCAAAAAAAAATTCTGTATGAGTTTTTTTTTTTTGTCTCATATTTATATCACATGATATAACATGAGCAGCAAGAGCAATTTCATAGGAGTGCTGTTTTTATCTCGAATATAACAAGTGCGAATGTGATTTTATACAACAATAGTTCAGTAAATAAGAAATGTATTGTTTTTTCTTTTAAACACAATATTGTCTATTTTCGCTCAGTTTTGCCATCAAAAATATTACCTATAAAGCCACAGCAGAATTGTTGTGCATCTCTGAGCACAGCTGTGTTTAGTTTCTAAATGAATCTGCGTTTTGAACAAATCAGGTGAATAAATGGTTCAAAGGCCCATTCGTAAAGTGAGCTCTTTACTGGACTGCTGAATGAATCAGCCGTTAGAACAAATTTGAATAAATAAATGAAAGCCTCATAAAGACATTTACCACCACATGCTGGAAGTTATTTAGAGTATTATTTCATACAAAAAAAAAATGGTTTAAAAAAGTTAAAGGAATAGTTCAACAAAAAAAAAAAAATAATAATAATTATGACATAATTTAATCAAACCAGAATGACTTTCTTTTGTGGAAGATAAAAAAAGGATTTTGTAGACTGTTTTGTAGACAAAGCTGATTCGGTTACCAGTGACTTCCATTGCATGAAGAAGAAAAAAAATCTCAGTAACACTTTCCATGAAGCCTGTATTAATAATACATTATTAGTGTATTCTTAAGGCATTATAATGAATGAGTAATGCATTATAAAAAAAAAAGAAAATGTATAATATGTTATACTAACAACAATTATAATACATCATAATACTTATGTATTTGTTGTTATAAGTTTAAGAGTATGATTATTTATAACACACGATGAACCCCATATTAAATCTACTTCTTTTTCAGTATAATAGACTGAATCATATCTTGACATTGTTTATTTAAGATCTGCTCAGTATCTTACTACAGCTTGATAGTGGTTAGATGTTAAGTATTATTTGAATGTTTCCTGTGTTAATTAATTGATGTGTGCTTAATACTCAACTGAATAAAAATGCAATGTTTAATATGGTTACATTTAATTTAATGGTCCCCTTGATCAGTCAACTACAAGTAACTTTGCAACTACATGACAACTAACTTTTTTTAGCTTGTACTTATTTGAACAATGTCTAAAACTGGGTATTACAAGCACTTCCTGTGTCTGTTAGCCTCTTTAAGAATAATCGCTTTATGTATCCACCAATTGTAAGTCATTTTGGATAAAAGCATCTGCAGAATGACTAAATGTAAATGTAGCTCTCATTAAAGTATTAATATGCTCAAGCAAGGTAGAATAACCTGATGTACTTGCAATGACACTTATGTCAGTTTATCTGTTGGTTGACCATCAAAATAAAGTGTTAGCTTATATTTACAGTAGCAGACATAATAATACTCTAATGACCCCTACTTGATATGTAGTTGCAGAGTTACTTATCAACAGCTGTCTAAAGGGTACCATCAAAATAATTAAACTGATATTACAATAAAAATAGTTCAAAGCAAATGTGTCATATTACACATTCATCTGATCTGATATCCAATCTTATGTTTGAGAGAAAATATTTTTTACTACTACTTATAAGTGGTCTTTGACCGCTTTAAGTAAAGTAGCATCAGAAAAATGGCAAGATATGAGACTCATAATACATTATAAGTATGAGAAGTATAAGCCATAGTAAAAGTGAATGCTACATGTCCATTGTGTTATAAATCATCATACTCTTAAAAGCTATAACAGCAAATAAGTAAATATTATAATATATTAAAACTTGGTTGTTTATAATGCATTATGCATTCATTATAATGCCTTAAGAATACCCTAATAATGTATTATAAATACAGGCTTCATAGAAAGTGTTACCCATATCTCTATATTCATTTATTTTTCATAGTTTATGTAATGTTATGTTACGACTTAATACATTCTCATTCGACATAAAATAAAAAAAAATTCCATTAATCTTTTGGGGGTAATTTCACAGCCAAATGTAATTTGCGATTAATTAGATTAATCAACACATCATGTAATTAATTAAATATATACAGTACAGACCAAAAGTTTGGACACGTCTTCTCATTCAAAGAGTTTTCTTTATTTTCATGACTATGAAAATTGTAGAGTCACACTGAAGGCATCAAGGGCTATTTGACCAAGAAGGAGAGTGATGGGGTGCTGCGCCAGATGACCTGGCCTCCACAGTCACCGGACCTGAACCCAGTCGAGATGGTTTAGGGGTGAGCTGGACCGCAGACAGAAGGCAAAAGGGCCAACAAGTGCTAAGCATCTCTCGGGGAACTCCTTCAAGACTGTTGGAAGACCATTTCAGGTGACTACCTCTTGAAGCTCATCAAGAGAATGCCAAGAGTGTGCAAAGCAGTAATCAAAGCAAAAGGTGGCTACTTTGAAGAACCTAGAATATGACATATTTTCAGTTGTTTCACACTTTTTTGTTATGTATATAATTCCATATATAATTCCACATGTGATAATTCATAGTTTTGATGCCTTCGGTGTGAATCTACAATTTTCATAGTCATGAAAATAAAGAAAACAGAAGGTGTGTCCAAACTTTTGGTCTGTATATATATATATATATATATATATATATATATATATATATACACACACACACATATGTACAGTATATACACATTTCTATACATATGTACAGTTTGATATGTGAAAATGTGTGTCATATATTTCTGTCTTTCTCCTGTCTAGCATATGCTGCCATGCCCATTCGCTCAAGCATAAATTTGACTGACAAAGTCTTGCATGTAAACCATGCTGAGCAGGTTTCAGTAAACAGATGGTGCATCTTAATATCCTAGAGGGCTGAGAGTGCAACTAAATGCTCAAAGATTAGACTAACCAGTCCTTTGAGTCTGGTGATCTCAGACCAGCTTGTCAGATAAGAACAGCACTCGTCAGGTTTAGGTTTCACAAAACCAAGAACAGCAATCCTTACTGAAGGAAAATGTACAGGTATCACTGGCAAAAAAAAAGATTTCTGTGAACTGTTTTTCATGTCTCTGTCTCTGATAGACCAAACAAGGCCTGTCATGCAGGATAAAGAGATTTTGTTTTCCCTCCAAACCTCAGAATTTCCTAGATAAAATATCTCTGAGGCAGCGGTGGCAACATTTTCAGTGGCAGGGCTGTGGTATGGGGGGAAAAAACACTCTCCGCCTAAAAATATTTGGAGACATTTATCATTCCATTGAATCGACCATCATATTGCTGCCGAGAATGTGGCAATAACTCGCACCTCCCTCAATAAATCTATCCTTAAAAGGCACGTTTTAAAATATGAAACTCTTTTTTTTGTCACCTGAATAGCTACCAGTGTGAAGTCCCAAAATTCCAAATAGTTTTTGAGATCTTTGAAAAGATAGATGTGCATCATTTTACACATTCATTACATCCACACAATGGAATAGCACACTGTTTGCAAGGAACTGGCATAATCTGTGACTGCAAATATAGAACACGTGTCTGAAAGCACTATTTGAGGGATGCTCAATTAGGAAATGAAAACCATCACATCCTTATGACCAAAAATCCATCATTCGATAACATCAGCACTTTTTTCTTATATTATAGCAATATCCACCCACGGTGGAAACTGTCGATGGCTTCTGATAACATCCTGCCAGGTCCAGCAAGCACTGATTTAATGTGTCCATCTGGAAAATAGAAGTATGTGCCTGTTAGAGTGTGTGTGTGTGTGTGTGTGTGTGTGTTCACAACCTCAACTATTCTGACACAGCATGAACCACAGCTGCAGCAATCAAGGGAATTTGAAGATGCAATTGCTGGAAATAATGAACCAATTAAAATGAAATGCCACTCATAAAAACAAAGTAATCTTTCAAGCAGTCCATCATTTATTGGGGGAAAGCAGAGGCCTTCCTTTATTAAAGGGGTCATATCTTGAAAAATCTAATTCTCCTTGATCTTTCAAAAATACAACAGTTTAATGTACCATGTAAACTAACTTCCAGAAGTTGAAACTATCTTCAAAGTCTAAAATGACCATTTATTGAAACTAAGCTGTTTGTTCTGTGTGACTTTGTAACATCTTAGAAACTGACATTAACACAAGACTGCCCATATTTAGACTTCAGTGATGTCAATTTGGTATACATTTGGTTTTCCATTAATTGCATAGGCAAACTAAATAAAAAATGAGGAGGTAGGATAGATGCCATTAGTCCTAACACTAAAATAATGTGATTATTCTATTTGCCATTTAACCAATGATAATAAGGTATAGGGAAAGTCTGCCAAACTTTTATTTTCACGTTTATTTTCTGGCTCAAAGGCAAATCTAGTGGCTTTTCTTTTTAACAAGGTCCTACAACATGACAATCGGGCCGTTATTGCTGGACATTTCAGCACAGATTGGTGCTGTGCCAACTAAACTGAACCTACTAAACCCACAAGTCCTGATCACTTCATACTCATAGAGGACATTTACATGAACTTAAAATGGTTACCTAAAAATGTTTATTAATTATTTAATTCATTTAATTTAATTTATCATGTATAAATAAATGTAATTTAGTGGAAATAAATAAATAAATAGGAATAAAAATTATTTATTAATTATTTAATTCATTTATTTAATTTATCATGTATAAATAAATGTAATTTAGTGGAAATAAATAAATAAATAAATAAATAAATAAATAAATAAATAAATAAATATGAATAAAAATATAATATTAAAAATCATAACATTAAAAACATAATTCACATAATTACAAATAATATTATAAAGAGTTATACATTTATAGTTATAAATAAATGTATTAATACATAATTACAAACAATTAGAAATAAAATAGCACAAATAAAAGTACATATAAGTAAATACATATAATTATATACAGTGGTGGACAACATTATTGACACCCTTGGCAAATGTGAACAAAAAAAAAAGCCTGTAAAAACTAATTTCCATAATCAGTACTTTTAATCAAAACGATTAATGCTGCAGATTTATTTTTTAATAAGTCAATAATTATGTCCACCACTGTATCAATTAAAAAAATAATAATTAGAATTAATTAAAAAAAATAAAAATAAAAAAACAAACAATATTAATCAATCAATTGAATGAATGAACGAATAAATGACAATGTGATGTGTGTTTTATACTTTTCAGGAAATTAACAGCAGTTTTTGTTTCTAGAACTTCTTTAAAAAAAAAAAAAAAAAACATACAGAAGTGTTTTCACGAAAGCATGTCCACTCCAGTGAATATCACTATTTAATTAGATAACAGATATCATAAACAGTCCCTTTAAAATAATTCTAAATCCACAATAATCAACCTGTAATATCCTAAGCAAACGCCACAACAACTGACTCTAGTAAATAAAGAACAAAAATTCATACTGAATTGTTTAGTATATATTCATACATATCCTTCATACAAATGAAACATTTATAGCATGACCAAGATGAACTTTGTTAACCGTAGGCTTCTCCAAGGTCAAAACAAATCACCCCTTGCTCAAGCATATCAGAACAGCTGACACTCAGCCATTCTAGCTTTGAGGATCGCCTTTAATTTAAAGGCTGTACTTCCTCCCGGAGTCATTTCTCAAAGCACACTGAACCCTATAAGACACATCAGGAGAGTTTTTTGGGAGGCTTCTATTATTAAGCAGAAACATGCAATTTGATTTTGGGTGATAAATGAAAGGGCATCGGCATAACGTTTACAGAGGAGAGTGCCTTTCTATAGCAGAGACACTTGAGAGGGGTAGAAGAACTGCATGGTTCAGTGGCTTGAAATGATTAATGAGTTCCCCCCTACAGTGGGCTCCCCTCGACAACACTATTTCCCCTGTGAAGACAAATTCCTGGATGTTCTTGCTGTGTCTGATGGCTAAAATATTCAATACGTTAACCCATCATTTAGATTCATTGTGAACCACATCACTTAGTCTCTGTTGGGCCCACAGCTGTACAAGCAAGAGACTAATGTTTCTTTTTTGACTCTGCATGAAGGTTTTACTGTGTCTAACCCACCTAACATCACCCCTTACTACCACAGTACTCCCACAGGGAATGCTGAACCATTCAGAGAGCCCATTAGATGGATTCAATGTTTCAATCAGGACCACTTCCATCAAGTATATTTATGACAATTATAATTGCATACAGTTACACTGTTAAAAATCGCTGTAAAAAAAACGGCCCAATTTCGACAGTAACATACTGTTTTTCATTAAAACAGTGCATTCTGGGTTGGGTGTATTCATCATTTTCGCGAAGGTAGCCTGCTGCTATATATCGTAAATTAACAACGTTCAAAGTCGACACTCAGCGGCTGTGTTTCAAATCACACCCTACACCCTCATTCACTATTCCCTACATGAGTTTACTAATATATTCCACCTGACAGAGAGAATTAAAACTAATGAGTGAATTCAGACACTGGTCAACAGCTGCTGTTAATGAGTAGAATCACTGAAGAAAAAAGAAACAAGACTAACACATGAACTACAACTGACTTCAGCCACAGCCTTAGATGAAATCAACTGAAGATTTAAACAATCAACAAACAGCTTTACCAACTTCACTCATTACTAACCAGACTGACTTTATTTCTATCTGATCAGAGATCAGAGATCAAAAGATCTTATTGAGAATTACACAGATTTAGATGATAATGTTACTGTTTCGTTTGACGTCACCATTGTGGAGATCAGTGTTTGCTTTAGTTGGGCTCCTGACCCTTGACTTTTGTACTTTAAATTTTGTTTCATTGCTATATTTGTATCTTTATGATACATCTGTTACAGCAATATTAATCTTGATGGTCAAGTGCTTATGGCTGTTTCCTTCAGGCATGATCTGCTAGACTGGCTTAAAGTGTTGCTATAGTAATCAAATATTAATTTGGTGTTGAAATATGTGAGTGATTTACACAATTTTTTTGTTTCTTCAATTTTATAAGATTGAACAGTAATGTGATAAGCAGAACATATGGATTTAATGACAGTTGGAGTTTTAAATATTTTGGGCAGCAGTGTCCGCAACATTCAAAAAGAGACATCAACAATCAGCATATGAATCTCAACAATGGTGACAAAAGGTTCATGATGCAATGCATGCTGGGTACCAGCACAGGATAAAACTCATCCATGACTCCCAGCATGCATTGCGGCATGAATAAATTATGCCCCTGAATTGTCCACTTATTTTCTTGAATTCTTATGTGCTTATAATTTTGCTTTTGTCTCAAGTTTTAGTAGCATGTTTTGTGATGTTCAGAACTTATCTGTTTATTTATTTTGTGGATTGTCACCATTGTTGTGATTCATACGCTGATTCTTGATGTTTCTGTCTAAATTTCAGCAAAGGTTTTTTTATGAGTGAAATTTTCTTAACAGTCTTTCATAACTTAAGGCTCAGCAGGGTTTCTTATTTTGCTGTAGTATCAATAAGAGAAGGGACACGGGATTGGATCAGAAATAATAGAGTGTTTGTTCTTGTCAAGCTATAAACAACAATACCAGATTTTTTTCTTCTGTCAACTTTTTTTTTTTTTTTTTGCTATAACAAGTTCCAAAGATGCATTGTTACAGCATGTAAAAAAAATTGTTGTTGAAAAGTCCCGTTCAAGAGCCCAACTAAAGTAAACACTGATCTCCATCATGGTAGTGAAAAACACACCTAAACCTATTTAACTCTCAATAAGATCTTCTGTAGACATCTGACAGAAATAAAGTCAGTCTGGTTAGTAATGTGAATCTGGTGAAGCTTTTTTAGGAGTTGTTTAATCAGATCTTGAGAGATTTGATGAATTATTTTATTTCAGTTGATTTCATCTAAGGCTGTGGCTGAAGTCAGTGGTAGTTCTTGTGTTTCTCGTTCCTTCAGTGACTCTGTTTGTTAATAGCAGGTGTTCATTACTAATGCTCAATCATCAATTAATCACAGAATTATCCCATTAACTGATTCAGTGTTACTCAAACACTCTGTAGTGTGCACACATTATAAGTGTTCATTTAAAACTGAGGATTTTGTTGAGGGGTTTAAAGGGTTAAAGATTTAAGATGGAAAAAAAACAGCATGAAACATAATTTAACAGTAAAAAACTGTAATTAATTTACAGGAAACAAACTGTAGAAAAACTGTTATTTACTGGCACGCCCTGCTGCTGTTTTTCTACAGTTTGTTGCCGTAAATCAATGGTTACCAGGAAAAAAGTGTGTTTCTACAGTTTGTTGCCGTTAAGTCAAGGAAAAACAGTAATATACTGTAAAATGTAAATGTCAGATTTACCAAATGAAAAAAAAAAGTTAATTTAACTAAAATATTTGTGAACATCCACAGAAAAAAAATGTATGCAAAGTCATACACTGATAATGAGAGTAAATACTGAACTCGACTGTATTAATGTGTGTTTGCACAAGAGAAATCTGTTAGTTTAATGTAGTTTTGTTGTTCACCATTGTGCTGGAGAGTAGAGCTTGTGCTTCAGTCAATGATGAGCCACAAATTCTGATCTTTTGCTGCTTTATATAAAGACAGTAAATGTGGAGTTGCTGATACAGTGTTGATCTCTGTGTTAAGTACTTCAGCACATACATGTGTGCTATAGCTGACAATGAGCTGCAGTGATTTGAGTAAAAGTCATGCATTTAGTTTCTTTACTACTACACATTAAGTGTTTGCATTTTTATATTAAGAAATATTCCTTCTCAGTGGACTCAAATGAAAGAAATTCATAGTACTAACATCGTAGGAATGCTAGCTTTTAAACTCGAACTGTTTGAAGCAGTGGGAGAGGAGTTAATTTCCATGGTAGAATTTATGGTAAAATACTGTAAAAAATAAGAGTGGTAAATTAATGGTTCAAAGCTGTAAATTAACCGTACTTTACTGGCACCCCTGCTGCCAGTAAATATCTGTTATTTAACGGCACATTTTTTTACAGTGTAGTGTTGGCGGTATGGTTATGTTCTGGGCAACACTCCACACGCCTGTCCATTCAGCCATGCTTGGACAGAGCGGGGAGAGCAGCAAGACAAACCCCCCTGGGGTACAGAACAGAACCATTATAAGCATATATAATTACAATTCACAATTACATGAGTTGTAAACAAAATGTCATGGAGACTGCTTCCAATGAAGACACTGTAAAGAAAGAACAAGTTAGATCGGATTACTGGTTCAGTTGGTGGAGTTGGGGTTGGAGGAGGGAGTTAATTGCAAGCAGCAATGCGATGGAAAAGACACTGAATAATGGAAATTTAAATAGACTGCAGGTGATAGGTGTCAAGACTGGATTGGTAAACATCAGGAACAGCTGACTGTCAGCTAATGCAAGTGTGACTAACATGGCCTGACTGAACTAACGTGATGCTCGATTTCATTGAAACCAGGGAACGTATTTGGTTTCATACCTGTGAAATGGTTACTAGGATGACAGAATATGGGTCATTGCTGCCTCTGGGAGGGTCAAAGCTGATTTTCCTGGTATCTTTTTGTGGTTTGGGTATGAATTTTATAAAATGTGACTTTATAAAAGTCACTGGGGACGTGACTGAAAGATGTCAATAAATGACAGCTGAGCACAGTAAATTTTGTATCTTGGGTTTATGCTGTTTGCAAGACTCCACCGGTTTTTGAAGCTTTGCTTAATTAAAAAAAATAAGAAAGTTCATCATAACAGATTTGCACTACAAAAAAGGGCTGCGATAATCATATTTCTTCTTTTTGATGTCCCTCATGGTGGTACTCGAGTTTAAGTTTCTTCTCGACAAATCGCCAGACTTTAATTACGCACATTATCTTCTAGAACAAATGTTGACCATTCTATGGCCAGTGGAACAGTAAATGTAATAGTAGCTCTGTGTTTGTTTCCTTTAATTAAAACAGGGCATTTGGACAGTAAAAAAGATGTTGTAATGAAGGCATGTGAACTCTCTTTGGCATGTAATAAATCCCCATTAGGGCTCCTCACCCTAAGGCTGACAATCATGCTTTTGCAGCCACCACAATCAACCTCCCCTGACTCTTAAACCTGCTCATTATTAAAATACATTAGTTATGATAATCCCTGCCATGGCTTCAAATTCAGTGAACACTCTGCATTAAACTTTTAAGCTGTAATTAAAAAAATACAGTAGTTGCAGTCCCTAAAGCAGTCTACAATCCCATTGTAAATTGAGAACACCTAGCTTGATTTTTTATAGTAAGGAATTATAGGATGAATGCAGCAACTGTGAATTGATAGGGTCACTGGGACTGGCATTGTGCAATTTACAAAGCACATATTTAGGATTGAATCAGCACGAATTGCAAAACTGAATGTGAGATTTAACTTTGTTAAAGATCCCAAGAATTCACTAGAGCGCAAATCTCTGTCCTGTATAGGCTTTTGAAACTGGAAGTATGGGCGGGATTGTTGGTGCATCATGACAGTAAGGTCATATTTATGAGTTTTTACAATGTCCTGATTCCAGTGGGAAACTCTGGGTTTTGACAAAATATGGCAAACGAAATTGATGCAGTGACTGTGGTTGAGGAGGGTAAGTTTGCTGTTTTTTTTTTGTTTTTTTTTTTATTTACAATAAAACTAAACTGCATGTATAAAATATGATACTATTGTACAATTCCAATAAAATATTCATAATATAGAATACACAGCAGCACCTTCGCAAAAACTGAATAAGAACTGTACAGAAAATTGATTTATATTAACACAGTAGATTGGGTCCTTTTTTATAGACTTTTCTTAGATTGCACCTGACCTGACGCAGATTCTTTATTCATCATTTTGTAGAGCCTTGGTGTATTTTTTGTAAAAAAAATAAATAAATAATAAATAATAATTCATTAAATAATACATTTAACTAAGGTACGTCACCATCTTGCTTCAGCTAAACTGATTAGAATGCACCTGACATGTTAATTACATATTCCCAACTTTTAAATACAAACTTCTCAGGAGGATTGAATGCACCATATGTCAGAACCTAATTTCTAAGGATGCAGGTGATATTAATAGATGTTTATTCTAGAAAACATTTGTGACATGGCCTATCAGTTTGAGTCATAAGTAGTATTGAGCCATTTGTAAAGAAACACAAATATAATGATATAAATATAATTTATTAGCATGTATAGATTCACTTATGTTTTTTTTTTTTTTTTTTTTCTTCCAGGAAATACAAATCTTTTTTTTTAGGAATGGTTCTGTTATTAAAAAAAAAAAAAAGATAGATATTACTCTTAAAACTATTTCTAACTTGTTCAAAAACAAACTACAGATAGAATAGTGAACAGCTATGTTAATTGAACTGTCAATGTCAGTAAGATGCAATGTTTATTTTTCTCTTCTCCTCCCATCATCCCATCTCTGGAAGGCTGTTAGGCTGTAGGGCTATGAGTGCTGACCCTGAACAGCTCATCAGCAATTCTCCTGACCTTCACCCAACAGACCTGATCCTTACAGTGGCTCTTAGTTGTCATCATACTTCACTAAGTGGCTTTAAAAAATGTGTGTCAGGCCTTTGCTTGAGAAGATTACAAACTGGCTCAAAATGGTTCTGGCCGTTTTTTAATCTTGGCAGCGCTGCCAATTCCCTAGTTGCAGTTGCTAAAAGCACACAGAGCAGAGAACAAAAAGCTTCCTCTGCCAAACAGAGCAATTTCATCCTTCAGACTTTCTTTTCACCCAGAATTTGTACATGAAGGAAATTAATGTACATCATTATGGTCAATAAAAAAAAAAATCTCAGAGCTTTCTTAAAAGCAAACAATACCAAGGGCAAGACACTGGAATAAAACAGGGGTGGGGTGGCGGGGGATCTATTAGGTCAGGGATGCAGAATATAACACCTCTGTTGTTCCAAGTTTTAAAACATGAAAATAATTTGATGCCAGCATCAATATTGTAGCTTATTTTGTCATGGAGTGTTGCTCACACACTGATGGTAATAGTCTAATTCTCTCTAAAAGCTTTCACGGACACAGCTAGGCTGTACACAATGCACTACCATTCACAAAGCATAACCATCACTGCAGCTCAGAGGAATGTGAGTGTTTGGTCCCATGACTTACTTGATGGTGTTGAATTGTTTATTACCTCTTTGGAAAAGCAGCACTTATAGCATCTCATTTGATTAAGCGTGATATAATTATAATAGTCTTCCTTTATTTACCACTCACAGAAGTAAAAAGCATAATGGTTTATTAATCAGGGCTAAAAGTTTGGAGACGAAAGTAGTAGGCCTACTGATGTCCGCATCAAAAGAGATGAGAGGGAACTGTAACTGATCTTGAGGGAAACGGTAAATGTAGTGGACGTCTGTTTAGTACGCTTGGTTATCCACAAAACAGGATAATTTAAAAGGAGACACTGCGCATGGACAAACCAAAAACGTGCTAAAAATCAACAAATTACCTTAAAGCCTTTTCTGTAGCTCAAACAGCAGCACAGTAAATTCAGTTTGCAGAATATCTGCAGGGTACATTACAAGTTGCAAAACTATGTTTACATTACTTTAATGAAATGTTTGAAATAGTACAATAGGTATAAATAGTGTTTGTACCTGTTTACCTGTGTCAATCACAGCGCTTCACGGAGAGTTAACTGCTAACGTTACACTTCCCTTGCTGTCAAACGATAATGTATTTGCATGCTTGTTTCAATTGAATGTAGATAAATATTCCATTAATCCAGCACTTTCATTCTCCTTTTTAAAAACATTGCATTACTATTTTACTTAAGTCAAATCTCTCCACTCTTTTGGCGCATAACTGAAAAAAAATAAATAAATAAAAATAATAATATTTTTTACCAAATCCGATGCCGTTTGACTGATTTATATAAAGAACCGACTCAAGTGATTCACTGGCTATTATAACACGCTGGTTCGCATTTTAAACAGTCTGGAAAAAAGTGAAGTAGCGAACAAACTGCTTCCTCACTGAAATACTGCCAGGTTATATCGTTATATCAACGAGTGACAACACACTGTGAAGAAAATCAATATCCTTTATGGATCTCATCTTGTGCACTGGCACATTGACATGCACAGAACCGAACAAGGCCACCCAAAACTCTTGCCACAAAGTTCTTCTCTCAAATGTCATTGTATGCAGTGGCATTAAGAGACTTCATTGGTATCAAGGAGTCTAGCCGAACCAACAAGCCCAAATAATTTCATTAACTGACTGATTCACACTTTAAGATGAATCAGACATGGTGTACAGATTTCTGCTGGTGCACAAACAATGGTTTGTGTTGTTAGCATGATTAGCAACAACAAAGAGAACAGAGACAAATGATATGCCATTAATTATCAATTAAGCCCATTGATGTTGTTAACTCAAATGCCAACTGATTGCATCCAAAGCTGCTCTATGCAGTGCAGTCACACATAAGCTACTATTTTTGTTAAGGGTTTCAGTACCAGACTTAGTGTCCTCATCATCATATAATGTACAGCTGTAAGTGCAGACCATATGGCAACCTGTGCTTTATCTTCACAGTTTCTCATTAAAATACAAATAATTAAAACAACATGGTTACATTAATGGTCAGTTACCTGGTTAATTATTTTTCCAACTTGATAATCTCCTATACGCTTATGGACCTTTATTTTGTAATTTAGTGTTATTGCGTTTGAGAATTTGATGGCTATTATGTTGAGTAGACATGAATTAACAGTGCACCGCAATACCCTACCAATCTGTTCAAAGGGTGCAAATTTGCCTATGTAGAAGCTCAGGTCCACTAAGGTTATTTATTGCTCGTTGGGTAAGGAAAGTGAAATTTCCTCCCGCAGGCTGCGTGAACAGCTAACAGGAGTAGGAACACTGAAGCTGTGCCCCCAACACTCCACCATACAAGACCTTTATGATCATCATTAAAGCATTTTCCATTTTGTCACTTATCTCCTGTGCCCTTTGGCAAATCCTCGCAGATATATTTGCCAGTCTCTCTTTCCCTAACTGGGTCACTGCGCTAAGACGCTATGCTGCCATAGTGTACCGAACAGACACATCTTTCCCAACCTTCATGGTGGATAATGCAAGGACAATGTCAAATATGATTATTATTGTGTGCCATATAACTCTCCCTTTACTTAATACAATGGTACACTGATAGTTAGCTTCATATGTCTGTATAATGGCTGAGCTTTCCTAGGTCTTGTCTAATGCATTGTATTGTCTCTCCTCCATGCATAGAACTGTCAAATCTCTGTTGTACAATATAATGAGATTTTTTGTGTGCTGGAAACAGACGGTCTCCTCCAACCGAAGTATATGAAAAAAAAAAAAAGCTATTCAGCCTCTTTTACAATTTTCTTCTCGGTTTCAGCAGTTTTTGAGGGTTTACAGGCAAGCAAGAGTTTGAGTAAGTATCCAAGTAATTCAGTGATAGGCACGAAGATAGACCAGAAGATAGAAGTCAGATATATGGGTGGATTTCTACTTTTTCGGAGACAAGCAAAAGGATAAAAGTGTAAAGAAATGTCTTATTTCTAATACAAGATAGCGGCCACACAATTAACTGATAAGATGACAAGACTCAGTAAGATATCAAAGTAGGACATGAATTTCACTACCACATGCATTTAGCAGAACATGCATAATACGGTAGAAATCTGTGGCGCATACGGTAAAAGACTGTAAGGTATGTACAGTGAAAGGTGAAACACTGTGAAAAACTAATACAGCTTCATGTAATTTTACAGTAATATACTGTTACATTTGCAGTTTTCAGAAGTGAAAAAGAACAAGAAATTCCCAGAATTCCCTGTGAAATATATATATATATTTTTTTTTTTTGCAAATTATTTTGGGGGCGGTCTTTTTAAACCGGTATACCTATGCAAAATCTTAATAGATTCGCATTTCAGTTCATTTAGTTTGAACTGCTTTTTTACTGAATTATTTGTAGTAACTTTCCAATCACATTATGAGATGAAAAAACAAAACATTTTTGTATTTAAAGTGCAGAGTTTCAAGATGCATTTTTAAATGTTGAACTTCTTTTAACTTGCAGTGCTGTGGAAAAATGGTTAAATGCAGTGAGTTGCAGCGTAACATCCAGTAAAATAACATAAAATAAATTATATCCAATCAAATATATGTTTTGTACAATTAACTTACTAGACCATCTCATTTTAGCATTTAATTCTGCGGAGGACTCTAATCTGCAAGTATCACAAGGTCTTGTAAAAGAAGGACATAGCATCCACCAGGATGAACCCCACAGAAAGCAGCACATTGTAATTCAAAACATGAACCAGGTCTGAAAAAAGTAAACTGAATGTTATGGTGTTGTTTTGCAGGTTTTTCCAGGTAGCCCTCAATAAGTGTGCACTTCTTTGCTTAGTCATGTTTCTTCATGTACCCTCAGATGAAATCCTACAGATGCCCATGACAGAAGTCTATTTTTTTCATGCACATTTTTTTAGCAATGTGACTTCACTGTCATGTGTGTTGTACAGATTCAACCAAGGAAAAATAATATATAATTGCATTATTACAGTCAAGCAGTTTGTTATAGTTTAAGCAGACAAACACAATAAAATCATTCAACTGTAAGCAGTATTTACATATTCCACAGCCATCACAGTTCATTTGCTCCTTTCTCCCACACTGGCTCCCGATGGACAATACCTGACAGCCTGATTGCTTTCCCATTCATATTCATGTAATCTTTTTATTTATTTTTTATCACATTACAATAAGTCAAGAGATGAGCAATGTCAAAACAATGAGAGCAAATTCAGTATTAGTATTGGATAATTCTGTCTTTGCTGATCAAACCAGTGCGCAGACTGCAGTGGGTGTTTTCTGCAGTTTGATTGTACTTGTGAAATATGCTGGTCTGACAGGTCTATGATTCATAATTATATTCACACAATGCAAATGATGTTTGATGCAAATTGGTTTTCGCATTAGAGACTAACTGTGAGAAGGCCAATCAGAGATGCATTTTGCACATCAACATAAGCATGTCATCAGTGGATTACAAGCAATATGAATTTAGAATGGCTACAGTTCTTTCATGTGAGCATCTTTAAAACTATTTTTTAATCCAACATGGTGTCTTTCAAAGTAAAATTACTCTTTAAAGGCCAGCTGCTGCCCAGTTGGGCCATGCAGGGGGGAGAAATCTCAGGCTCTATGCTGGTAGATAGAGATGCAATGCAGGCAGACCTTTTAATAAACCACAGAGCATAGATTCCACTAAATTGTACCCCTGCTGAATAATTTCTAGTAATAATGGTCACATAGTTACTCTGGATAAGGAATGATGAAGGTTTTAAAAGAATGAAAGGCGAAAGGAATAAAGAAAATACCAGAACTGTTTTTTTTTAAATGGAGTTTACTGCAGTTACATTTTCCTCCACAATAAGCAAATGGATAAATCCCACTACTAAATTGTTTCCCTCCCTTACAGGTAATTATGTCAAAATTGCCTTGATATTAGTTTTCTGCTAGTGTGTGTGTGTGTGTGTGTGTGTGTGTGTGTGTGTGTGTGTGTGTGTGTGTGTGTGTTGACATTGGCTTTCTATGATAATGGAGCAAAATGTCACAGATCTGTGGCTTGCTGTGGTCGCTGGAAATAATTACTCTCTCTGAGCAAAATGAATGATGTCTGGTTGTACTGTTGTATATAAAATATCCTGATAAAGTGAATATATTTTGTGAGGTTAAGTGGCAAGAGACGGACAACACTGATGGAAGTGGTTTAGTGAGTATTCATTATATTTACAGGGCTTCTCAGAAGCACTGGGGTTATTTCTGAAATCCAATTTGTCTGTGCGAGTTATGATATGCTAAAACATGTAAGACACAAAAGTGGGCAATAAGAGCAAAATCTTGGCTGCCCAGTCAGAAAACACTTCACTCTTGTCAACTGAAGATGAATTTGCAAAGCTTAGTTGTTTATAAAACTGCATGTCATCATCTGGCTGAATTTGTACTTGACTGAAATAGCTTTCTGTACCAAGAAAATGATTTAACACGGATTAACACAAGATGAAATTGCTGGATGTGTCCAGGGTCTATTTAGTTATAGTTCCTAGTGTTTTCTATCCATATACTTGCACAGAATTATTTTGTTGTTGTTGTTTTGTGCACTAACTTTTACAAGTTTATCTGCTACAAATAAAAAATAAAAAAATAAGAAGAAGTAAAAGAAACGGTCATAATACAAAAAAGTAGCCAGTTCCATCATCTTCTCCATTTGTTGATTGGCAGAATAAATTCTTTGGGTGAATAAAATGTTGTACTTGTTTTGTCATTTACTGTATTGTATCACAGACAAATGGTGTAGTGATATACTGTGTAATGGGACTGATTCATTTATCAGACAGTATACCACGGGGCTGCAGACCAGAAAACAATAAAGAGATTTAGTACAGCATTGATAAATTGTCTTGCTTTTCCTTATTTGCAAATAAGATTTAATTTAAATGGATAAAATAGATCATCAAAACTTCATCAAAAAGATTAATTTACTCTTTTATATATATATATATATATATAAATATATATATATAAGGAGTAAAAATGAAAGTTCTGTCATCATTGTGTCTTCCAAAAATCCCTTTTGAGTTTCCATCTCATGTGGAACATAAAAGGATATGTTTTGAATAATTTACTGGTCGCTCTTTTTTATGAAGTTAACATGAATTCGTTTTCCAAGCTTTGAATTCAAGCATACTATAAAAGTTTTATTAAAAAGTACAATTTATGTGACAACACACCCTAAAATTTAAGTCATTATCCACTGGTAACCTTCCTCTCCAATAAACCATTGAATCATTGAAACTGAAGAATTAAGTCTTCATCCACTTGACGTGGGATGTCAAGATTTTAAGAATTCATTTCTGTCTAATTACGATACAAAGCTTTACATGGCATCATCTGGAAAATAGTATATAAGTATGAAACAAACGAATATGAAACTTTTGGTCATACTTTATTTTAAGGTCCAATTTTCAGTGTTAACACACTATTAACTACGGCTTTTGCATCAGTACACTCCTTATTTGCTGATTATCAATAGTTAGGTAGTTGTTAAGTTTAGTTATTGGGTAAGATTAGGGATGTAGAATATGGTCATGCAAAATATGTGCTTTATTAGTACTAATAGAAAGCCAATTTGTTAAAGGTCATCCAGAGGCGGATTATTCATAAGGGCACTTGGGCCAGCGCCCAGGGGCACCAACCATTCACAACAACTAGGGGGGCACCACATGACACAAGCTTTAAAAATATTTTTCGCAAATTGTTTTATTATTAACTTGAAATTCTTGAAAGACCATACATAACTTGTTTATGAACACTAACTTAACAACAATAATAATAATAAATTATAATTAAATAAAGATTACATGACCACTATCAGTCCCCCCCTTCCGTCCCCAATCTGTCAGTGTGACGCTTTCAATGGAGGACAGGAGGAAAATGCAAGTAAATAAAGTTTATTGAAAGGAGTTGTGATGAATGAATGCTGGAGAGTGACTCAGGGACCTCGACGGCAGCACAGACAGGTGAGTAGGTGACTTGAGTGCGTTGGTAGAGATGATGGTGGTGGTAGATCCGTGAGAGGCGGTGATAATCCGTGAGTGGCTGTGATAATCCAGAGATGACCGAACAGGAAACAGAGCAAGGGCAGGAACACAGGAGAACGAACAGACATCTACACAGAGGACCTCAAACAACGATCTGACAAACAAGAGACGAAAGACAGGGCATTAAGTAGGCTGTTGGAATGAGCTGCACCTGCCGCTGATCAGATGATCAGCGGCAACACCCACATGAAACAATCAACATGACGTAACATGAACACCGCAGGAGACGGTGCATTCATGAACCGTGACAGTACCCCTCCTCCTAAGGACGCCTCCTGGCATCCCCAGAATCTCTTACCTGTCGATTGTAATCATCGATAAGGGAGTGATCCAGGATGTCCCTAGCAGGTACCCAACTTCTCTCCTCTGGACCGTAACCCTCCCAGTCCACCAAGTACTGAAATCCGTGTCCCCTCCGTCTAGAGTCCAGAATGCGATTAACCGAATAAGTGGTCTCCCCATCTACGAGTCGCGGCGGGGGGGGGGGGGGGGGGTTGTGGGGGGAGAGGGGGGACCGGGGTAGGCGGATTAATGGGAGAATGAAATACAGGCTTTATTTTTGACACATGAAAGGCGGGATGAATTCTCCTGTACGCAGGAGGGAGTTTAAGGCGGACTGCCACCGGGCTAGTGATCTTGGTGACAGTAAACGGGCCAATAAATTTGGGAGCCAACTTATTGGATACGGAGCGGAGAGGAATATTCTTAGTAGAAAGCCACACTTTTTGACCCACGATGTATACGGTAGGCCTAGACCAGTGGCGATCGGCTTTGGCCTTAGTGTGCGCCCCCACTTGGAGTAGAGTCTCGCGGGCTCTAGTCCAAGTGCGGTGACACCTCTGGACGAAGGCGTGAACAGAGCGGACCGCGACTTCGGATTCCAGACTGGGAAAAATAGGTGGCTGGTAACCTACACTACACTCAAAAGGAGATAGGCCCGTAGCTGATACTGGTAAGGTATTGTGGGCGTACTCCACCATAGACAATTGTTGGCTCCAGGAGGAAGGATTCTTGGAGACCAAACATCGCAACACCCTTTCCAAATCTTGGTTGGCTCTCTCGGTCTGACCATTGCTCTGGGGATGAAACCCTGAGGACAGACTTACAGTCACTCACAGTAATCTCAGAATTCTCGCCAAAATTTGGACACAAATTGGGGTCCGCTGTCGGAAACCACGTCTATCGGGAGGCCATGTAAACGAAAGACGTGATCTACGACGGTCAACGCTGTCTCCTTGGCTGAGGGTAATTTGGGCAAGGGAATAAAGTGGGCCGCCTTCGAGAACCGGTCCACCACGGTCAAAACTACCGTGTTGCCCTGGGAGGGTGGGAGGGCGGTAATAAATGGGACCGGCAGCGGTTGAAGTAACCCATCAGGGGGCTGATTGGAAGTCTTACCAGTGGCACAAACCGAGCAAGCCAAAACAAAACTGTGATGTCGCGAGCCATAAATGGCCACCAGAATCGTTGCTTGACTAAAAATTTAGTACGGTTAACCCCTGGATGGCAAGCCACATTAGAGCAATGTCCCCACTGGATAACGTTGGACCGTAATCCCTCCGGCACAAATAAGCGATTCAGTGGGCACCCGGGCAGAGGCCTTACCTTACAGAAGGCCGTTTTGACCTTCGATTCGATCTCACATGTGAGTGTGGAGACCACTAATGTCTCAGGAAAAATACACTCGGGAGTGGACGGGCGTTCGGAATGATCAAAAATACGTGACAAAGAGAAAAAAAGTGCCCACCGAGCCTGCCTGGAGTTCAACCTTTTGGCAGTGCTAATGTATTCTAAATTCTTGTGGTCTGTCCATACAATAAAAGGAACCCCCTATCCTTCTAACCAGTGTCGCCATTCCTCCAATGCCATCTTAACGGCCAACAATTCTCGGTTACCAATATCGTAATTTCGTTCGGCAGGAGATAAACGATAAGAAAAATACACGCAAGGGTGGACCTTGTCATCTGAGGGAGAACGTTGCGATAACACTGCTCCTACCCCCACCTCCGACGCATCAACCTCCACCACAAACTGACATGCTGGGTCAGGGGTGATCAAGATAGGGGCTGAAACAAAGCAGCTCTTCAGTTTGGCAAACACAGCTTCAGCTGTGTCTGACCACCTGAACACAGTTTTGGCGGAGGTCAAGACGGTCAGAGGTGCGGCTAATTGGCTGAAGTTGCAAATAAACCGCAGTAGAAGTTGGCGAACCCCAGAAACCTCTGTAGGGCCTTACGGGAATCTGGACTTGGCCACTCTACTACAGCCTTAACCTTCTCGGGATCCATGCGTATTCCCTCAGTTGACACGATATATCCCAGAAATGGAATCGACTGTGCATGAAACTCTTTTTTTCTGCCTTGACAAAAAGCCCATTCTCTAGCAACCTCTGAAGCACTCGTCGGACGTGCTGCACATGTTCTTGCAGAGAAGAAGAAAAAATCAATATGTCGTCCAGGTAGACATATATGAACTGATCAATCATATCTCGCAGCACGTCGTTGACGAGTGCCTGGAAGACTGCTGGGGAGTTGGAAAGCCCGAAAGGCATGACCAAATATTCAAAGTGCCCTCTGGGGGTATTAAAGGCGGTCTTCCATTCATCCCCCTCCCTGATACAGACCATTGCGTAAGTCCAGTTTTGTGAAAATCGACGCTCCCTGCAACCTCTAGAAGGCAGAAGACATCAAGGGCAAAGGATAAGTATTCTTTACCGTGATGTTGTTCAGTCCCCGGTAATCAATACAAGGTCGCAGTGATCCGTCCTTCTTCCCCACAAACAAGAACACCGCCCCCGCAGGAGAAGAGGAAGGGCAGATGAACTTCGAAGCTAGAGAATCAGAAATAAATTTCTCCATAGCCTCCCTTTCCGGAACAGAAAGTGAATATAATTTGCCTTTAGGCGGAGACTTACCTGACAGTAATTCTATGGCACAGTCGTAGGGACGATGCGGAGGAAGAGAAGCAGCACGAGACTTACTGAACACTTCCTTCAGATGGAGGTACTCCGCGGGCACGTTAGACAAATCCACCGCCTCCTCCTGTAACACAGACATAGACACAGACGGACAGGCAGACACTAAACAAGACTCATGACATCTTTTACACCAGGAAAGAATGGAATTGGAGGACCAGTCTATTTTGAGGTTATGGAGGAGGAGCCAAGGGTGACCGAGGACTATAAGTGCCAGGGGAGAGTCAAGTATGTGGAAGGAAATGGTCTCAGAGTGATTGCCTGATGTGATGAGGGTGATGTGCGAAATAACCGGAAGTTTCTGTCCATTGAGGGCGTGAACCGTGATGTGGTGCGGAAGGGGTCTGAGGGGAATGTGGAGTCTGTGTGCCAGTGTGCTGTCCATGAAATTACCTTCTGCCCCTGAGTCCAGTAGTGCTTGACAGTGGTGGGTCTGTGCTGACCATCTCAGTCTTACCGGAAGGAGCGTAGATGATGATGATGATGAGGTCTTCTCGGCGGAGATCCCACCCGATAGTAGCCTCATACGTACTACCGGGCTTGGCCTTTAACCGGACAGTTGTAGGCTTGATTTCCGGCTACCCCACAGTAGAGGCACAGGCCAAGGGACCTCCGCCTCTCCTTCTCCTCCCGGGAAAGCCGAGCTCGCCCTACCTGCATGGGCTCGTGATCGTAGGAGGGGCTGGCCGCGTCCCCGCCGCTGAACCGCACGTCAGTTGGTGTCCTGGATGTGGTACTTGGTAAGCTCCTCCTCTCCATCCGCGTCAGACGTGCAAAGCCAGTTCAAAGAGCCCGTTTAGAGAAGTCCTCAGATCGTTCTGTGAAGCTTTCAATGGAGGACAGGAGGCAAATGCAAGTAAATAAAGTTTATTGAAAGGAGTTGTGATGAATGCTGGAGAGTGACGCAGGGACCTCGACAGCAGCACAGACAGGTGAGTAGGTGACTTGAGTGCGTTGGTAGAGATGATGGTGGTGGTAGATCCGTGAGAGGCGGTGATAATCCGTGAGTGGTTGTGATAATCCAGAGATGACTGAACAGGAAACAGAGCAAGGGCAGGAACACAGGAGAACGAACAGACATCTACGCAGAGGACCTCAAACAACGATCTGACAAACAAGAGACGAAAGACAGGGCATTAAGTAGGCTGTTGGAATGAGCTGCTCCTGCCGCTGATAAGATGATCAGCGGCAACACCCACATGAAACAATCAACATGACGTAACATGAACACCGCAAGAGATGGTGCATTCATGAACCATGACAGTCAGAGTTGAGTTGGTCCACAACAAGTACGCGCCAATGTGTCATTTTTGTAACACAGAAAGATAACTCGCTGAGTGTTTCTTCATTTTCTTTGTGGTGGAAACGCGGCATAAATGAATAAAAATGGACAGATGTCAATTGAGTGGTTTTGCAAAAAGAAAGTTAAAGAAAAACAAGGACGCTAGACGTTTAGCTACAGTTCAAAATGTTCCAGGGATCGAAAGTTTTTTTTTTAAATGAGTGAAGAATGAGCTCAGGATGACAATGACACAGAAGCAATCCTTGTTTCCCATTGAAGTTAAAGTTAAAACATTACCGTCTCCAGCCGCGAGAGGGCACTCTATGCTGCTCAGTGCTCCTATAGTCTACCACTGAAAACATAGAGCGCCTTCTCGCGGCTGTAGACAGTAATGTTTTCTCTTGGTTCTTGGTTCTAAATAAATGCGACTTATAGTCCAGTGCGACTTATGTTTTTTTTTTTTTCATGTCATGACGTATTTTTGGACTGATGCTACTTATACTTAGGTGCGACTTATAGTCCGAAAAATACGGTAGTTGGACAAGTTAAAAATTACATTTGAGAAATCACCTTAATTATGTCTGATGGGGGGGGGGGGCTTTTGAGGTATTGTGCCCAGGGGCACCTCACTGTCTTAATACGGCCCTGAGGTCATCGGATGGCCATTTCCCACAAGTTGATATAATTCTATAGGGTGTTAATGAAAAGTCTGTAACATACTTTGTTAAAAGGGGTCATATGATGCTGCTAAAAAAAACATTATTTAGTGTATTTGGTGTAATGAAAATGTGTTTATGCGGTCTAAGGTCAAAAAACATTATTTTGCACATACTGTACATTATTGTTTCTCCTCTATGCCCCGCCTTCTGAAAAGAGTAGATTTTCACAAGGCTTATCTCTCTGAAAAGCGAGCTGTGCTGTGATTAGCCAGGTATCCCTCATGCCTCAAGCATGAGACCGAAATGTTACGCTTCTTAACATATTGTGAAGCCTTGTCCAGCCGGAACGACGAGACAAAAACATAAAACCCATTATAAACGTGATATAAACATTATTTTTTAGTTGTGTTTGTTTTGGAAGGCTAAAACACAGTTGTTTCGCTTTCTCAATGGAACAACGTCACACACCGTGGCCTTGAGTGAGCAGAGGCCTAAAGTGAGCCACAGCCGGCTTGAATGAGCAGAGGCAGGCGGCTTGAGAACGGTGCACCTGGCGGATTCTACTAAGGAGCGTACCTTGGTCTTGCAGCAACCACATGTGACGACCCCGGGCTGGACGCCGCTTCGCCCACGGTGAAAGCCGATTCAGCGATCAACAGTGCAAAGCTGATGTTTTTCCTCAGCGACCAGCATGGATCAGCTCCAGGCATGACGAAGTGGATATCGTCCTCTTTTGGAAAGCCAAACAAAGTAGTTTCGCTTTCACAGTGAAACACACAGCGTTTATACGACATGGCGGTGGCGGCAACAACAATACTACAACAAGAATAAAAGGTACGCTTTCTTTCTTTTCTTAGTCTTTGCAACTTCACAGATCTTTATTCACATAGAGCTTGTAACACTCCAAGGAGAAAGGAAAATTTGAAATCACATCTTATGACCCCTTTAAAAAATTTCAATGGTAGAGTAAAACAACACTCTTTTTTCCTGTCAAAATCAGCTGATGCTAGTAACCCGTTTTAGTGCATGTTCCTTAAGATGCTAATGAGCTCTGTTCACCCCACCCCTCTCTTGGGGTGACGAGCTGTTCTCATGAGACTCTTTACTTCAGCCGCAGAACTTGCTAGCACGTTATTAGGAGAGGTGATTTGCAAAGATTCATAAAAGAACCTTATACTCACTTCTTCTGTAAGTGAAGCTGGATCACAAATGATTTGTGTGAACATGAACGCATTTAGGTAGATCAGGGGCGCATTCCCTTCAGAAACAAATCTAATCCACTGCATTTTTAGGGGCTCAGATGTCGGGAGTAAATGATGACTGCTATGTTCATTATTACATCCAACAATAGAACACCTCAATCGCTTAGGAGTCATTCTCGTCTACTCCTGCTCCGGCATCGAAACAATGTAGGACTGATAGCTCACTCAGGGTGGGTCTAAGGTAAAAACGCTAGTGTTAATCAACAATCATGGGAGGGGCTAGGGTCTGTGTGACGTCACACAGACAGGTATCTGAGAATGGCTTGATTTAAAGGGTTCATATGATTGGATTTCAATTTTTCCTTTCTCTTGGTGCATGAAGAAGATCAGTAAAGTTGCAAAAAATAAAGTCTCAAATCCAAAGAGACATTCTTTATCAAAGATAAGACTCTGTCATCTCCCCTAAAACGGCTCGTTCTAACACTCCCCCAATTGTGTACGTCACTATGCGGAAATGTTTGCATAATGCCGCCCAAGTGTTCATGCAAAGAAAGAAGGCTTGGTTTCAGTAACCGCAGTTAGTGTTGAAGCAGCCATGTCAGGGAGATGCTGTGAGTTTCTAGGCAAAAGCAAAAGCACTTTATTTGGCTTTCCAAAAGTAGATGCATTTAGGAATCTTTAAGATTGCTTACAACAGAACAGCAATGCATTTTATAGACAACCATTTCGTGAACCTAGGAGAGGAGGTAATTCTGACTTTGCTATGACAATCTGGTGCTTCTGAATCAGCTACTGTAATTAGGGGGCCAAGCACCGAAGGTGCGAGGCACCTATTGAAATCGTTGGCGTTATTATTATTCTTCTTCCGCCGCAAGTCTATGGCAGCCCATAGAACCGATTGCGGGAAAGTTGTATAATTTGGCACACTGATAGAGGACAGTCCCAACATTAACTATAGCAAATTTGAAGTCTCTAACTCCAACTCTCTAGCGCCACCACTTGTCCAAAGGTTTGGCATATTGAGACCAAACTTGGTGCTTGTTATATTAACCATGACCTGAGACTACCTGCAGTGTTTCGACCCAGCCCCAGCACACAACTGGTCTCTTTAGATTCAGTGAGTCGTGTCGAGTCGAATGATATCCAATTTTCCAGTGTCAGTCATTTTAGGCATCTGCCATTTTGAATTATAATTTAAAATGCTGTATTTTTTTTATATGCTGGACTTTGTAGAAAACTATGTGTTTAAGAGGGACGGGGCATAGAGGACCTCAACATATTCTGTTACACCAAATACACAAAATAATGATCTTTAAAAAAAGCATCATATGACCCCTTTAAGAAAGGGGAAATTATTTAACGAGAAAAAAAAAACACTGGATCCCTTTACTAAAGTGTTACCAAACTTTTATGCCATTTTGAAGATTGTGAGTTCCAGTCCACATTAACTTTATCCATATGAAAAGAGTGGCCAGTATATTCTTCAAATATTCACCTTTTATTCCCCACAGAAGAAGGTCATAAAGAATTATGAAGGCAAAGAGATGATAATGACAGAAATTTCATTTTTGGATGAACTATTGCTTTAATTTGCAACACATTGATAACTTCACGCATTTAAAAATATGCAGATAGGAAAAATGCAGACGAGATAAGTTACACATTATTTCATGCATCATTATGCAAAAACATCAGAAGAGCTTTCTGCTTGAAAGAAGCAGGACCGGCAGATCTTCAGTGACGTGCTACTTCTTTTTGTGTCCCCAGCATGGCAGGATACATTATAGTGTCACATAAATGAAATAAAATGAGGACTAATGAATACAGAAAAGCAAAAATAAAACGAGGAATGTGTATGTCATAATATTTCTCTGACAAGACTAGTTTACAGTGACAGAATGAATGTAGCTCTAAGTCTGGTGCATGTTGGTAAACTTTCATATTCTTTGTCAGATAACTACACACTTTCATATGTTAAGATTCACAAATCCAATTCATGAGGACTAATTTTTCAAAAGTCCATTCTTATGTACAAATCTCAAGATGTACTTTCGGCTTTCCTCTGCTGTAAGTGAGTGCTCTTCAGAAGATATTGTGTGAATGCGTGTGGTGCAACATTCTGTTAAGATGATCCACCCTTACAGTGTGAGAAAATAAACAACTCAATAAGGGAGACATTAATTATGAGAATGCAGCAGAACATTAATGAAAAATTCAAACACCAAAAGCATGCATGTTCTAACGGATATGCTAAGATGCTCCTGAAATTACAGTGACACTCTATTCATCACTACAGAGTGCAGAAATTAATCGCACCCATCTGATAATTATTTCATCAAGATACCTTGTTTTATCATCCATCTTTAAAGTTTTATTTTGTTGTGGCTGGCTTGTGAAATGCTCATAGCTAAATTGGCTCATCAGGGCTGATTGGGGTAAGGTTGGATGAAAAATAGACAACTTACCTTCAGGGTAATTACACATCAGCAGAATATACTTTCCCCACATACCGCTGCCTTGTTACCATGGAGGCACAGTGAGATGGTGAAGTGAGGAAAACTGAGTGTTGGGGAATCAGGGACTGGCCACTGGCAAGCTCCAAGGCAATGCCAGTCACCCTGCACTATATGCTTATGCATCATCCAGATGATGCTGGCTGGCCACAGCTTCACTGCCTTTGGAGACGTTCCTGCACACACATGGTTACTCAGTGTCTAGAAATCAGGCACATCTTTTTAGAGAAGGTGAATCAAATGATAACTTTTATGTCACTGGGTTTAGATAGAGAGAATTAGACTGCAATGTATAGTTGCAGAAAGTATTTATTTTCATCAGTAAAATCGTCATAGATTATGATAGTCACAGTTAGTGCTTTCCATATATTAAATAACACAAAATGATAAAAGACTTTGCAGATTTAATTTTTTATTATTTATTAAAAATGTCTTCCTCAGACTATGAAACTTTGAAATCCAAAAAGATTATTATTTATGTATTAATTGATTCATTGGTTGATTGATTTAAAGGAATAGTTTACCACAAAATGTTCTTACCTTTGTTTGTTCATTGGAACAGATTTGGAGAAATTTGATATGGCGTCACTTTCAAGTTCAAGTTGCTTTATTGGCATGACATTTGAGTCACAATATTGCCAAAGCATTTAAATACAAAATAAAATATGATTACATAAAAGTAAAAGTCAAAGTAAAAGGAGACAATAGATGAGAAATGAATGAGAAAAAAAGATCAATACAATACAATAAAAAATAACAGCATATAATATTCATACTATTAATAATAGTAATTATTATATACAATTAAGAATATCAAATAAAGCAGCTGAATACAATAAATTATCCATTTCGTATGGTGTTTTGGATTTTGCAGCTAGTTTGACTGCCATCTCATTCTCTCCAAGTATATAGTGTAGTTTCATTTAAAGACAAGAATGAACAATTCAATGCTTCATTTTTTTTTAATTTTCATCATAATTACTGTATACTTCAGATTTTTGTCAATTTGTTTATGAATGTTGGGGTTGTGATTAGAGTCAGACTCAGTTTGAGTTTCCTTCATCAGTTGAAGCACAAGTGTATTTAGAGGATGAGACACTGTTGGGGGGGGGGGTTCATTGGCAAGGGCTTTATATTGAACAGATTCAGAGTCAGATTGAGTCAAGTGATGATAGAACTGAACAGCTCTTTATTGTATTTCAATGTGTAAGAGGTATAAACCCAGTTCAGTCCTGCAGGCATTATTAGAAGTGCTTCTGTTTACCCTTAGGATGTTTTGGGCAAATTCCAATTGTGTTCTCTCTATTAAACTTTTATCCCAGTTTTCAAATGTTAATATTGGTCCCCACTTAAGCACCAGCGTTAATATCTGAAGTAAAAAGCTGCATGTTTGTAATACACAAATCCATAATTCCTCTATCCATAATATTGGTTTTTCTTGTGAAAAGGTAATCTGGTCTGAATTAGGAGAGAAATATGCAACAGATCAAGCACAGTTTACAAGCAAAACAGTCCAAAACAGTTCTAAAATATTTCATTTAGCTGCGAGAGAACAACAGAGGATGGGCTTTTTCTTTGGAGGAAGTGTTTTTATTGATTATGGAATTATAATCTGGTCAGAAGCAATGGTTTACAGTTGTACATGTTAATTGATGGATTGGAGTCTCTCATTCTGATGGTTCCTCTTCACTATATAAATTGCTGTGAATTGTTAATAACTGAAAAACATGTTTGTATGATTTTTTTTTGTATGCCATTCCTGAGACCACTGACTGTGAAAAACACATTCTGTTCTAGTATTCTGTAGAAAACTGCTGATGGTTCTGTCAGTAAAAGTTTTGAGGAGCAAATTTAGAAGTTTGCCATAAGATTGACATTTTCTTTCAGTTGATAAATAGATATAGATAATAAAATGGTAGAGGTTTTGTGAGAGGACGGAGGGTCATAACACTACAATAACAACAGTAGTTTATTACCTTTCCACTGTGGAAAAAAAAAACACAGCCATCATTGGAAATCTGTCCCAATATAATACCACCAGGCTGCAACATAATAACAGTGATATTCAATATTGTTCCTCCTGTCTCCCAAGCATCCAAAGAAAGGCCTGGTGTAACAAAGGACAAAGTCTGGTGACCTGTCTTTATTTGGAATAATTCCCATTACCAAATGTCTGAATGTGTGTACATGCAATAAATAAATAAATAAAAAATAAAACACTGTATTTTAAATGCTTTAAAACACAATTGATAATTGAAGAAATTAACAAATTATGTTACATTTATTTTAAATATACTAACAAATTGCCTAGAATTATTATTATTTTTATTTTTTTCATTTTGTTTTTTTGACATGAAAAAACACATATATGGTATAAACTATATATATATATATATATATATATATATATATATATATATTCCTAATTTGCTTATTACTATAGTAAGGTAGTTGTTAAGTTTAGGTATCGGGCTGGATTGGAGATGTAGAATAGATCCTAAAATAAAGTGTTATATATACATACCTGAAATATTAATGTTAAAAAAGAAAGAAAAGGAGACCTAGAATCTCTGTTGAAGCAACTGGATTTATTAATAATTTTCTGAGAGACAATAGCTGTGATTTTGTGGTCTGTTTTTACATTCAAACTCCATTAGATTAAGTGTCTTATGATGGCTATAAAACATCACAGTGTGAGTAACACCAACTTAATGAAACAGTAAGTGTAAACAAGCCATTGTGCATTTCAGCCTGAGCCTCGTTTCTATATGAGCCATTGTTGTATGCGTGCTTCTGTTTTAATATATCCCATGTCTACCAATAGTAATTAGATTGATCTGTTTTTCACCAAAGACCTAATTTGGTTACTCAACTAATTTTCTTATACTCTCCAAACTGCTCATTTGCCTGTAATGTCCCTTTGGCATTCAGTGACAATAGGCCTCTACCTACTGGAATGCTGAAAACTAGATAAGGAAATGCCAAGCATGGCAAATGATGTCTAAACGACTGTCTGACATAACTAATAATGAAGAGAACAGATGAACATCCTCTTCAGGAGTACTTCATCACAGGAACTCACATCAAGCATGCAACCTGCTCAGCAAAGATAACTGCAGCCAAGAGCTGCAGCCCATTCACCGACTTCTACCAGAAACTTACAGCCAAAAGAAGGAGGAAACGTGTGTGTGAGAGAGAAAGAGAGAAAGCGGGAGATCAGGTTTGGGCAGCAAGGCAGCAGATTTTGAAAGGTGGTGCATAACGTACTCATCATTTTCACACCGATTGTCTAAGTAAATAACTACAACAGGCCCAATGGCACTCCACCTAGTGCGCACCCAATCGTTTAGTTCATGCTAATACAGAATACAGGCAGTAACAAAAGAGCAAAGCATCAGAACACGATGTGTGTACTTGTACATAATGTTTGCATTTAAATTCAAGAGAGAGCTATTAGTAGACCCAGAGGGAATCTGCTGCCTCATTCTGTATTTTCAGTGCTGAATTTTGTTGATTTACTGAATTTAAACATGGTAAGATGTGTTAAATGGAGCATTCCAAAATATTTAATAAATAAACACATACAGTATGCAGCGAGGGATTTGTAGAATCTTATGAATGACTGCAAATCTGTTATATTTTCTGTGGCTGCAGATTCCATGTGGGTCCAGCTATTATTTCAAAGATATCTCTGAAATGTTTTATACTTCTGTAAAAGAATTCTGAAATATTTATTGTCAAACCACAAACTGTACTCACATACTGGGCCCTTTTCTGCAGACCAAAGCAAGAATCCTTCTCCCATTCATATTGTCCAACAGTAAAATGTACAACTGTGCCTACAGAACAAAAGCAGTACTTGAGATATCATGTGCTTGTACTCTTGCCAGCAGCAGGAAAGCACAGGCCACACTGTCAAAGACAAAGCAAAAAATAAGACTTTCAACAGTTAAAAGCAGAAATTTGCGAAGGAACTCAATGAGCCTCGCCATCTAAACAACAGCAACCTCAGGCACTAAATCTCATCAGTCGTTTAACACTAGCATTGAGCTGGAAAACAAACCCAAGGACTGTAAAGGCTGTAGAGAATTTTAAATAGTAGAAAACATATATAAATAAATAAAAGTACATTTTTTATTGATTCGCAATATACTTGGATGCAAATAAAAAACTACCAATGCCTTCATCCTTTGTTTTCCAGCAATGAAAAAATGTATTTATCTGGATCAATACAGACTGTAAATGATTGTGGGAAAAGTACCACACCTTTATATTTGGCAGAAATGTATATTTATACTTTTCATCTATAGACCCCCTTTTGAAATAATCTTACTTTCTAGTTTTCGGTTATGAATGCTTACAATGTGCTGTAGCTGCCTAGACCCTGAAATCCCACTTGAAATGTGTCCACAAAAATATTTGAAAAGCCAAACATTTTTTAGAGACAGTAAAATATACTTTCAGCATCACTGAGTACAGCATCTTCCAAATTCATTGGAACATTAAATTGTCAACAAATAATTCAGCGCAAGCTAATCCGAGAAAGCAGTGGCTGGTAAGCATATGAGGCCATTTCATCATACAGATCAGCTTCAGACACAAAACACTGAAGAGCTGAAGGAAACTAGTAAAGGGTGTCAGTGCTGTAAATGCCGCGGTGTGAGAAGAGAAATGTGATGAACTTATTCATCATAAATATCTAATAATAACACAAGAACTAACTTTATTTTGTTCTATCAGATTAGTTTTAATCACAATTGTATAACTTTATTGAGAAGTATTTTGCTATATATAAATAACAACAAGACTTCATGAATATGCATGCTGCAGTTTTAAAATTTATGTTTAATGTCATTTAAATTCTTGAACACAGATAATGCATTCATTCATTTGCTTAATTCCATTGCTCTGTGTGACTTTTTAAAGACTGAATGCTTGGGGGAAAAACTTTTCTTGGTGCCTATTAAATTAATTTATAAATGGAAGCTCAACAGGCATGAAACATGAGCAATGAGTGGAGAGAAAAAAAAAAACTTAAAGGGGTCACATGACGTTGCTAAAAAGAACATTATTTTGTGTATTTTGTGTAATTAAATGAGTTAATGTGGTTTAAGGTTAAAAAACACATTATTTTCCACATAATGTACATTATTGGTTCTCCTCTATAGCCCGCCTTTCGGAAACGTGTCAGTTTTTACAAAGCTCATCATTCTGAAAAGCGAGGTGTACACTGATTAGCCAGCTATCCAGCGAGTTGTGATTGGCTGAATGCCTCAAGCCTGTGACAGAAATGTTACACCCCTCACCATAATGTGGTGTTGTGTGTCACGGCATGACAAGACAAAAACAATAAAACCCATTACAAACAAGGCATTAGTTGCATCCAGTGGGGACATAAATACTGATTATAATGACTTACAATGTCTTTTTATGTGTTGCATTGCGTATTGATCGCTGCGTAAACATAAAACCATGTCTGCATTTGTGGTCAGAAAAATGACAAACAAAAAGCGCTACTGTACTCTGTTCAAAACTCACGTTTGAATCATCAGTGGCAAATCTTTTACATACAGTATGTTAACATGCTAACAGACTGTGACTCAGAAGCGCAAGACTGTCCTTGCAAATATGGAACTGCCCCACTTTATAGAAACAGACACCGGTGTTGTAGGCTACTCTCACAGGAAACAGTCCTCATCCTCCATAAAATGCGCTGCACACATATTTGGGCTGAACTCTTCTGGAACAGTGTTGTAAATACAACTTAACCACTTATTTCTAGTTGTTTCCTCTTCTGGAAGGCATAAAGAATAAAAGTTATGCCTTCTCTCTTTGCATGAATATTTGGCCGGCGTTATGCAAATCTTCCCACATCGCGACGTAGACATGTGGGGGCGTGTTAGAACGAGCCATTTTAGGTGGGTGTGGTGTGCAACTTTACAGATCTTCTTTATGCACCAAGAGCTTGTAACACTCCAAAGAAAAAGGAAAACTTGAAATCGCATCATATGGAAAACCAGCATTGACCAATAGATTACAATGGCCCTATAAATGACTGCTGGTACATGCACTGTGGGTAAAATAAAAATGTATAATTTTTTTAATTAAATTAAATAAATTACACCATGCAATGAAAAAAAAAAGATTTTCAGAGGCTGCAAATACAACAAAAATTACTGGAGTATATACAATAAAATACATTCTTTGTACTTCAAACTGTTAATTTAAAATGCTACTTGCTGTTTTTTTAAATAGCAATTTCTGAGTGAAGGTAAATCCTACATCTTATTTGTTGTGTTCTTTCAGGGAGTCTTGCAGAGCAATTGCATTTGAGATGAATGGTAATAATAATGGGTAGCTTTCTGAACTTTGTAATCAGTTCCATGTATAATAAAAGAAAGCTTGTATTAGGCCACTGATATGACTAGCATCTCCTAAATGGCTAGTTATATATTTATTTAGAAGTAAAGCTTTTTTAGTTTTACATAGTTGAAGGCCATATAAGGTGGACTGTGAGAAGCAAAGACATGCAATGCTTGCAAAGCATTCGATGTTACGAAAATGCATTTTACATGAACCTGTCTTAAAGAATTTGACATTTCATCTGACCCCTGCATAGAAGATAACAGCTTCCTTGCAAAAGCATAAAAGTTAAATCATCTGTGTTGGTTTTAGGGATGCTTGGGTCTAGGAGGGACACAGAATCACACAGACTTTGCCATTCCCTCAGTAGCTCTTTTTTTCTAGCCAAGCACAGCAGTCTACAGTGATGGCTGGGGGGCCTAAGAACGCTCACTGTTTCCAAATCCCTTAAATATTTCACTCCTCTGACAGAGCTGAACACTGACTCCTCTGTTTGCCTCCTTTGTGCTGTGCATTTGCACCTGTTCCAGCTCTAAGTCATGATCTGTTCCTCTGTTCCTTCTCGCTGCAGCGCCTTCCCCCCTTTTTTTTTAGAAAAATCCTCGCCAGGCCAGCATTATGCTAATTTCCCCCACAATAGTTTAGGTGAAGAAAACATATTGCGTGCTATCCTAACTTCTCTCTCTATCTCACTTTCCATGCTAATGTACCCTGCGGCTAACGGCAACTTCTCCCGTTGTGTGGTGCTCCTTGCAGGGACGTTTGTTCCTAATCAGGAGAAGGTATCATCAGCATTGTGGGCCTTGAAGATTTAAATTGACAATGACTTTCTGTTCCTGAATTTGAATTTAGGTAGCAGACACAGTGCATTTCAATTCACATTTATTCATAAAAAAAAAAAAAGTTCTAGTCTGGGATGAAATTCCTGTAATTGCTCTAAAAGTATTTTATACACATTTAAAGCTTTATTGAAATAATAATTGTGTTTGGATACACTTAAATTAGAAGTGCTCAAAGACAGATGTTGCATTACCACCTAAGCTGTTTAATTGAAACTTCTGAAGTAAATTTATATTGACTGTGTACATACATACTATTGTCAAAAAATAAAAATAAAAAATAAATAAATAAAGGCATATAATCGGATAGGCAAAGTTTTTTTTATATATAGTAACTACATATTAGCATACAGTAAAATACTCTTGCATACACTGACATATACAGTATTATGGATTTAAATTTAAATGATCTGATATCTTACCTTTACATTACCTCAATCTTTCCTGTAAAAAAATAAAATAAAATAAAAATAAATAAATAAATAAAAACAATCAACATATTATGATTTCGCATTACAGAAGCTTTTTTTCAGTGTAATCTGGCACCATATATGACCCTGGACCACAAAACAAGTCATAAGGCAGGCTTAAGTATATGCATCAAAATAAATTTAGCGTAAATTGAGATATACATCATTTGAATAAATAAGCTTTCCGTTGATGTATGGTTTGCTAGGATAGGACAATATTTGGCTGAGATACTACTATTTGAAAACCTGGAATCTGAGGGTGCAAAAAATAGAAATACAGCTGTCCAAATTATATTTTTTGTAATGCATATTACTAATCAAAAATTAAGTTTTGATATATTTATGGTTGGAAATTTACAAAATATCTTCAGGGAACATGATCTTTACTTAATTTCCCAATAATTTTTGGCATAAAAGAAAAATCTATCATTTTGACCTACTTATGACTGCATGGTTTTGTGGTTCAGTGTCACATATAATAAATAAAACATAATCAAGAGATGCAATATTATTTCAGTATTCACGGTTTTGAAAGTTACATGAATATGGAAGCATATGGGTAGCAATATTCAATTTGGAATGTAATATGTAAAAGGACAATGCAATATGTAAACTGGCAATGCATTTCTGTATTTACATTTACATTTTCCAATACATTTGTGCAACATTTGGTGCAAAATGAAAATGAAAACCTTTCCAAAGTGTAAAGGGCAGCATCAACAATTTCATTTTTTAGACCTGCTCAGATTTCGTTATTGCGTTGAACCGATCGGAATTAAGAGCAAAGGTCTGTTTAAATGCCGACGTGATCCGCGTTTGAATTACGGTCATTTCTAGTTACGCCTCGTTCACACCGCAAGCGTGAGCGGCGCGGGAGCAGCGCGTATTTTTTTCGGCGTCCATGTTAATCAATGAGTGCATTCACACCGGGACCAGGAGCAGCGCGTGAGCGTCAGGCAGGAGCGTCGCGTGAACAGCAGTGCAGCGGGGGTTTCGGCGTCCGGTCTATTTTTGCAACAAATATGTATTTACCCATTTAAACGTTTTAAATAATCGTTTTGGGTGAAAGTATGGTGTATTGTTATAAAAACATATGTTGAAAGAATTATACCCATTGTTTGAAATGGTTTCCCTGTTTCACACCGCAAGCGTGAGCGCAACTACATCGTCACTGCAGCAGCAGACTCTCGAGTATTCACACTGGAAGCGTATAAGTACAGCGTCACGGCAGCGGCTGCAAATATATATATATATATATATATATATATATATATATATATATATATATGTATATATATGTATATAGTTGCAATAAAGATATTGTTGCACTGCAGCAAAAAAGCAAGAGGTCATGAACCATAAAAGAAATAAAGAGAGTTATAACAGTCACAAGTGATGCATGAAAGGAGTCTAGTGTCTCTCCAGAGAAAGAATGGGAGTTGTATGTTTGTGAGTGTGTGTGAGAGAGAGATAGAGTGTGAGACAGAGTGGGGAACAAGAGATGCAAAAGCCACTGAAGGGTGTCAATATATTCTGAAATTGAATTAAAGAGTAATTAGGGAAATCATTACCTGACACTTCAGCAGTGGGATTTGGTTAATTTACTGTGGCATCGTTGAGTGAATGAAGTATGTCCTATAAGACTTCTCCTTTTGCCAAAGGTGATGGGCACATTAGATAAAAGCTTAATTTAAATCAGCAGCCTTGACTTCTGTCCTTGATGTTGCCACAGACACTATTCTAAGTTAAATTACTGTGATTAAACTAATAATGTTTACCAAGACAATTGCTTAATTCAGGAATACCTGTTATAGAATACACCAAATATCTCAAAGAACTTTGAAAGAAACTGAAGCAAGTGCTACACAAATAAACAGTTTCACAGGGAGCAGCAAGACCTTGGCCCGGTTTCGGTAAGTCATTTAAACACTTCCTTGTTGACTCTGCCTTGGCTATTCCCCTTGAGTCAAGCGAATCCCCATTGCTATCCTAACTGCCATTCAATTACTCCGATATCTCAGTAACTGAGTGAGATCAACCATTCGATTAAAGGTGAGTTAACAGAACTTCAAGAGTACATACTGCCCTGAGACCACTGTAAACATTTAAAATGACTTCTTCAAAAACAAAACTGATATACTGGATGGATGGATGAATAACAGATAATTTGCCTTTCCCCGTAGATTAATTAGTAGTCCTTTCCTCTTTCAATAAATCAAAATCTTAATGAAAGGAAATTGTTAAAGGCTTCCTTTGGATAGCTATAATCTGCATGCAAGATGAGTACTTGGTATAAAAGTAGCTCGAAGCCACAATAGTTTATTCAGGGTCTAGTCTCTGGGTTCAATAAAGGTTAAGCCCAATCGACAGAATTTGTTAACATTAAAGGGGTCATGAACTGCCTCTGTTTTTTTATTTTGTACTGTTCTCTGAGGTCCACTTAAAATGTTACCAAGATTGTTATGTCAAACATCATAATTAAGAAGTAATAGGCTATTTTCTGTCCTGTTTTTGACCCCCCTCAGAACATCAGAATGTTCTGTTTGAATAGGCATAGCGAATTGTAGACTTGGGTCGCGTCCGAAATCGCATACTTTCATACTATATAGTAGGCGAAAAACAGTATGCGAAGCCAGTAGTATGTCCGAATTCTTAGTATTCGAAAAACAGTAGGCGAAATGTACCCGGATGGCCTACTACTTCCGCCCGAATTCCGTAGTATGCATAGGATGGGCACTACTCTATCCCATGAGGCCACGGGAGAGGACTCGTCATACTCATATTCGAAAATAACGGAAAATCGTGACGCCGCTGTTTTGAAGTGAAAGTACCTTATGGATAAATACAGATGCTTTCTAAAGACGGCTCGTTAAGTAATTTAATGAGATAAAGTTAAAAAAATTTAACGAGTTAATTTACATTTTACTAGTGTTGATAAAAATTGTTGGATACCTTAACTTAACTTAATAGGTGCCTCAGTTTGATCATAAATCATCAGTAATGTGTAAATCCTGTTCTGATGTTACAGAGACTGATGAAACCCTACTCACTGGAAAGCATAATTCAGTAAGTATATAAATTAAATTTAATCTTAACTACACACACTCTTTACATGTATTTATGTTAGGATCATCAATGATTTATGCTGTTTTTTTATTATAATATGAATTTCCAGGTATTTCCAGTTGCTATTTTGTCAGTTGCAAAGTGCTTAATAGCAAATAACTTTTGTAGCAGTTGTGTGCACACTGATTTTGCAGCAGTTTCCAGTTGTTTTTTAAACAAGCAACATCTTAACATCTGAAGAATGTTGTCTTGAGAATGGGTGCCACACTTTAGAGAAATACCCATACACCAAGTCACATTTAAAATTATTCTCTCTATTTATTTATTTATTTTTCATTTCTACATGGATAAGAGCACAAAGCTTCAGACAAAACCACATTAACATTTTCATAAAGTAGTATAATAGAGCTTAAAGCAACACCAAAAGGGAATTTCTTAAGACGTTTCTATAATAATGTCAGGAAAATAAACTTCAGCAGCTTCAGTTCAGTAACTGTATGTGTACAAGATGAGGACTTTAAATTTGGGTATCAAAAATGAGTGAAAAACAGTGGAAATCAAAAATTTACCCCAGGGATACAGTAATACAATTGTAAAATTAAACTTGTAAATATGTTGGTATGATATGTTATGTGATATGTTGCTAGATTTTCAAATAACTGTAATATTAATTCCCAGTTATGAGTGTAATATATTTATGTGTATATATAAATACACATACGTTTAAATTTAACTATTTACATGTGTATTTATACATATTTATGTGATTTTATAGTATATATATATATATATATTTCTTAAATAACTAATATATCTATATCTCGATTTGACAGTCTTAAAATTACCTTCATAACTTACAGAAGCTTAAACAATAGCAATATGAGAACATGAAGTGATTTGCAGAGTCGTAACCTGTTCAACTGTCCTACAGGTAACTATGCTCTTGAAGAGCTGCACACGGTCGTCCGGTGTGACACAGCTGTGCTCAGATTGTCCCACACATGCTCTCCTGTGCTGGCTTCTGTGTTTTGAGGTTCCAGTGTATCATCGTCATGATCCTCTACAATTTGTGGATCCGCAATGTCCTCATTCAGAAGACGGAGGTTGTGGAGCACTACACAGCAACAACATCTGGCAAAAAGACAGGACTCACTTCCAGGGCCTTGAAGAAGAAGAAGATGGAGCACAGCTTGTCTTCATCATCCTGAAGGCTCTCTCAACAATGTTCTGTGCACGAGCATCATTGGTGTTGAATCAAACCTGTGCAGGATTCTGTTCATGCTCTCTGTATGGAGTGATGAGGCAGATATGTGCACTCAAACAAGGATACCCACCATCTCCCAGGATGTGTTTTCCTGCAGGTGGATACAGGTCTCCAGTGTAAATAGGGCTGTTCTTCAGCACCCTGGCATCATACACAGACCCGGGACACTCAACAAACATATCAAGGTACTTCCCCTGGTGGTGACCTGCAACTGAACAGAATGAAACCGCTTCCTGTTGAAATAACATTGGGCTTCACTTGCTGGAGGTTCAGTTTGTATGTGACAGCCATCTATTGTGCCAGCTACCAGAAGAAAAGCTGCTTCCACTGCCTCCAGCTCATCTGTGGCGGAGAAGGCAATCAGCCTCTTCAAAATCCCCATGACTGACCTGCTCATTCTGTGCACAATGTTATGCAGCTCTTGGATGTCAAAGGCCATTGACAGCAGCCTGTATGATGCTGTTCACAGTCTGTAAATATGTAGTTTTTGTTTTTTAGAATAAAATTTCAATAGGTTACACATTTTTGCTGATATATCTATATATATATATATATATAGATATAGATATATGTGTGTGTATATTGTCTATAATGTATATATTATGTATGTATTTATGTATATATTGTGATGTGTGTATATAAGTGTGTGTGTGTGTGTGTTTCTGTGTATATTTCTATAATGTATTTATGTGTATATATGTGTGTGTATTTGTCTAAGCGTTCTTTCAAGTTTATTAATTAATTTATGTTCCTTTTGTTTCTTTTGTGTAATTTTATTTGTATTTATTTATTACAAGAAATTACTTTATATCCTTACATAAAATCAGGCTGTCATTCTGTTCACAGATGTAGCTGCTGTTATTCTGAGGTAGAAAATTAAAAGCTAAATTTATATTTAGTAAAGGATTTACAAGCTGTCAACGAAGGCATGATCTGAATTGTTAATTCAAACGACGTAAAAACGCAGACGAAAGCGGTAAGAATAACGAAAAACATCACCGATTTTATATCATGTTGGCTCAGTAGATTGGGCTCTTTAAATTTACGCGCTGTTGTGACGACATATGTCACGTGACAATGTCAACATGGCGGATGTAGTACGTCCGAATTCCATTCATACTACCCACATTCATACTATATAGAACGTACTTTTCTAACGGTCGAGTAGTACGTTCAAATTCAAATGTAGTACCCAGTACGCAGTATGCGATTTCGGACGCAGCATTGGAAGTAAATGCCCAATGCTATGATTGGCTAACACTTTGACAGCTTACGTCTTTCACAGATGGACGCTGCTGTGATTTAGGTTAAAATTGCATAAATACTCATATCATTTGAATTTTGTAAATGAATCGGCGGTAAAACAAAGTGATCAAAAAAAAATGATTTCTTACTGATGTGGTTTGGTACTTCATTAAAAATAAATGGATGGCCTAATAACGAGTAAACTTACAGTTAACCCGAAATATTCCTATACAACGTCTGCCCGATGTAACTGCTTAGACTGATGAAGCATTTTGTGATACAGATACTGTATTCTAATAATACTGAATGTTAGAGAACCATCGGATCACTCATACAATATTGTGTGTTTTCTAGTCACAATATGCACTGTGGTAGTCTGTTAAGGAATTGATTGTTTTTCTGATTTATTTTATTTATTTATTTATTTATTTATTTTGGCTGCATGGTAAAGGATGGCGAGCCAAACCAAGAATGCTGCCAACCTTTTCATTGACAGATTACTTAAAGACAGATGGCAAAGAAAGACTATGATCAAACTGAGATCTTTATTAAACGGTCCTTTAATAACTAAGCCTCTCTTTTGGCAAGATTTAACGACTGTTTGAGAAGATTATGGTGTTATCATTTTGATCTTTATTCCAAGAGAAACATTTAAGCAGGAAAAACAATAATTATGTCACATCTATGGTCATCTATGTCACATCTTATCTCACATGGTTTTGCTACAAGGCTTACAAAATAGGGACATAAGACAGTGCCAAACTTATTTAAAATAAGTAAATAAATAAAATAATGGCAATAATAATTAGCTGCACTAAGCAAGTGAACTCATATTAATTTTAGCCTTTTTTATGAGTTCAATTATTACTATATATTTGCACAACACTCTGAACCACCAGTTGAGAACTACTGCAGTGTGTATGCCTAGCCATACATATCTCAATTTCTTTCTATTGTCATACTTATAATGGAGCTATTATAAGAACATACAGTATGAATAAAATAAAAAGGAAACTCTTGAGCTATTTGATATTTCCAGACTGGTGTCCACCAGGCTCACCCTATGGACTGTGCCATTCATCAAGCAACTAATACAATTCATTCTGCTGCAATATGCCATTTTCTATCAATGACCTGTACAATCTGTTCATTCCCCAGACAAATGCCACCAAGTTCTTTTTAGTCCACCTTATTCGAGCAAAAAGTCACGCCACGAGTAAGAAGGGAAGATTGTGTTGCCTCTCAACCATGACAAAATCTAATATCAAGATGGATCTATTTTGAAGGCAGAACATCACACAAATAATGTATCTCTTCAGTGGTTTATAAAAAAAATAAAAAAAAACATGCCATTAGCAAATGACCTGAGGTCTTGAATGACAGTACTATGCCTTTGTACTGTGCCTTTTTCCTTTATCCATCTTTTTTATTTTATTTTATATATTTATTTATTTCTTCAACAATAGGTTGACTTGCTATGTTTGAATGCTTAAGATTTTTTTTTTCTTAAAAAATTTAGTTTTTTACGGAGCTATCTTTTTCAACACACAGTAGGCTACATCAGATACTGTCAGTGCACACAAAGAAGGCAGATGGGGACAAACGTGAATGGGTGCCATCAGAACGAGCATTCAAACAGCTGATAAAAATCCTCTAGTATATTGGTTTCTCCAGTAAAAATGTCATATCATCTGAATTATGAATTAAAGTATATACTGTATATATAAATATGGATTAAATTAAACATTTTGCTATTTTGTTGATTTGGATTGCTTCCATTGTCCTCATTTGGATAAAAGCGTCTGCCAAATGAATAAATGTAAATGTAATTATGAGAGAGATTTTTTGGGTTCTTATTCTGATGGCACCCATTCACTTCAAATGATCCATTGGTGAGCAAGTGATGTACTGTTAAATTACTCCAAATCTGTTCCAATGAAGAAACAAACTCTTCTACATCTTTGATAGCCTGGGGGTGAATACATTTTCTGTAAATGTTCATGTGTGGATGAACTGTTCCTTTAACACAAAGAACAGAAAAAAATATTAGAATAATAACTCATATGTTTGGCTTTTATTGTATGCAATGTATTTGCACACTGAGCAAGGAAAATTAAGCTTTTATGGGTTTTCACCCATTTTTTGAGGCATATTGGCAGTTATATACTCATTGTATCTTTATAAGAATGGGATGTTGCAAGCAAGCTTTTAAACAAAGCCAATTACAAACCCGCTACATTGTAGATTGATTTATGGGCCTACACATTGACCACGAAGCATCGAGAAGTGAGGGTTAATGTTTTTTTCAGACATCATCATTAGACATTTCTAGCTGTAGCAATAGTGCTTGTTTCTGTGGAACAAAGCTCATATGTCAGAGTCATTAGGAAAGGAGAGCATGACACTGGCTTGGCCTCATCACTATTCGGGTGATTCATACAGCCAGAAGAGAGTCTGACACTTCAGCTACACATGGCTGAGACTAAAGAATCACACACTGCTTATGACAATTAATAGCCAGTGAAACCTCTGCTGCCAACATGCTACATTGATAAACATCACATTTACCTGGTTGCACACAGTTAGTTAATATGTAATGGGCGTCTTCAAGCTAATTATGCGAGCAAGTGCCGAACTGTTTGCTGGAGTGAATTTCTCTAGCCTGCAATTATATTGTCCAAAGACTTCTTATGTTTTCACAGTCTAACCTATTTGCAGAAGCCATTGTAGGGAGAGTGAGGGAAGGAGAGAGAAATTAGGAAAAAAGTGAATAAGCATAATGCATCCAACGAGATATGCAAAAATACCTTGCTTCAGCTGTTAATATGGTAGCTAATTAAAATATTATCTTTACTTTGCTTTCTTGATTACTCTTCTTCGAGACAACACATCACTGACTCCATCAAGGCTGCATTTTAAGTGAATATTTACCTGTTGTAATGACTTCCTGTCTATGCATTGATAAATGTTCCTGCTTTGGGATCTCGCTCACTACAACGATCTAGATCTCAACTCCGCCTTCAGCAGTCGACTGGCTTTAAAGAGTGCTGTCTCAGCTTTGTCAAACAGCTGTTTTCTGCACTATCCACCGATCTGCCGCTGGTCCTGTGGATGTCTTTTCACTATCTGCATCATCTGAAAACATCTCGGCAAAAAATGGTGCTAATATTTCTCGCACCCGCTCACAGTGAGGACTTGATTTGATTTTGTCTTTGATTTCTTTCCCTTCCTTTCCTCCCAAGATTGCTCATTTCCTCTCACGGTCGATCACTGTGAATCAATTGGAAGCCAAAGGCTGACTGTTTCTGCTCATTCTTGTGTTTAAAACAACTGTCAGCATGGACATTCCAGTGCACTCCTTTGATTTTTTTTTATTTTATTAAATTTTTTTTATGGTAAACATCTTATTAAGAACATAATCATGTACACTGTTTGAGATAATATAATATATGACACCCTTATTCATCTGTCTGGGTAGAGGTTATTTTATTTTATTTAAAATAACAAGTGCAACCTTAATTCATAGTTAAGTATGAAGTTTTGAAAAAAAAAACTGTAAAAATTGCAATTATTTATGTTAGAAATGTTGATTTCTTAATATATTCAGATAAAATATGAAACCCACACATCTTACGGAAATCATGTTGGTTATTATTATTATTATTATCATTTGCAATATCACAATAAATTGAACATAATCAAAATAAATGGAAATAAAAGCAATATGTACTTTAGATGACGCAGATTTTTCCATGTTCCTGTAACATGAAAACTCATAATCAATGTTCTTATTTTCCATCCTGCCAAACATCCTGTTTTTTTTTTTTTATTATTATTATTATTATTTTGCAACCCTTTTAAAGTATATACAAAATTGAAAGTATGTATTAAATATGTTTGTATTTTTGAGCTCAGAAGGTATATGGCATAACAGTAATGCAACCATAAGGCCAATACATCTCAATTTAAACCTATTAAGCCATGTTCTAATATAGTTTTGAGCCTGATAACGACTTGACTGAATATAATGTCAATCCTGCAGCCAGAGCAGGCAATTATTTTGTATCATAAAGATCCCATTCATAAATAAGTATAATATTATTTTCATAACAAGCACATAATGTTCAAACGCTTTGTGACCCTGATACCAAGTACATTCTCTCAGCGCCGAAACCCCGCCCCTCTCGCCCGCTCGCAGCCAATGAGGAGTAGAGGAGGCTTGTCTCTGAAATAAATTGGATATTTTCATGGTGTGTATGGGAAGCGTCGGGTTTGAGCATCCGACATACGCGCAGCTCCATAGAGTGGACCTCCGGAGTCTACATTTATTTAGTGCTTCTTGGACACCGGGTAAAGTTAATGTGTTGACCGAGGGAAACAGTAGACTTTAATCGCGTCAGTCGTTAATGGTTATGGGATTGCTTCACCGTAACTTCCAGTTCATAAGAGACCTGTCAACCTGGAGAGAGAAGAGTGAAGACAGAGCGACCGCTTCTCCTCGCGATAGTTTTTCTTCTCTTCACCCGGATTATACGGCACAAGACGTTGGAAATATACTCGATTTCGGAAGCAGAGAGTGGGATGCTGGGTTTCCAGAGCTCTTCTCGCTTCGCGATGATATTTAAAACAAGTTGAACTGAGCCAGATTTTCAAAGGTCACCCTCAGCAATCTCCCTATGCTTTGCTTTTACAATCACTTGCTTTTAACTGTAGAACTGTAGACGTTTTTGACTTCAGTGGTTGAAACATCGGACACCTGGAGAAGGTAAACTTATAATAAATATGATTCAATTAACGTAAACTGCAAGTATAAATATAATACAATATTTAAAATTAGATTTAATTTAAAACATAATTATAACCACAAGCATGATCTTTACATAATCCTTTTATTTGCGTTAGAGAAATGCATGTGACTTATTTTTACTCTATTGATGAGAAGAATGTTTCTGAAACACAGTAGCCTATGACTTGAAAAGGACAATATGATATATATTATGCTTATGTATGGAAATATATGTAATAGCTTAAGTCTATTTTTATACTTTATATTGAGGCATTTAAATTTTTAAAGACACTGGGACCATCAGCCAAACTCTCAGACGACCCAGCGATCTCCATATAAAAGATGCTAGCAATTTTTTCCCCCTTCGGTAACATGTTATAATAACTTTCATTAAGGGCAATAATTATTAATGCTACATTATATAGTCCTTAACAAAAATGAGTTAAGAATTAGAAATTATCAAGAATATATTTTTATATGTCATCTCCACTCCTAGTCCTTAGGAACCCTAGATTGAAAACCTTGGAAAAAATGCCATTGGCCTGGAAAAAGATTGAAAATATCTTTACAGCTGCATTAGAAAAAATGAGGTGTCAGTAAAACTTATACACACTTGAATTTACTGTACTGTCTTTGTTGTTTCAGAAGGCGAGGAAAGTTTGGAGAGAATGTCGAGTCGCAGGGTGAAGCATGAGCTGCCAATGTACTGATTTTAGACTGGCGTATCTGATGAGTCTATGGGTGTGTGTTGTACTAAGCCTTCACTGCTGGGTTCTAGCCCCTGTGGCAGCCTCCCATGATGCCGCTGGTCCATTTGGGTGGCTCCTTTCAGATAAAGGGCCTTTTCATCACTCACAGGAATTTGCTGAATTTGTGGAGCGTTATCAGCAGGGCTTCACAACCAAATATAAGATTTACAGGTGAGTTGGATAATTACTTCTGTCATTTATTGCCACTGGTGTGTAGTATGTGTTGGAATTTTTCATGGTATGCAGAATTATATGGTGCTTTTCATTTATTTGTACACATTTTACCATATAACAAAGTTAACAAGAGACTTTGATAGAGGCAGGCTTGTTTTGTTTACCGGTTTGTAGAAATAGAATAGAAAAGAAACTTCCATATGCATATATATAACTATATGTGTGTGTGTGTGTGTGTGTGTGTGTGTGTGTGTGTGTGTGTGTGTGTGTGTGTGTGTGATTTTGGTATACATATATACGGTAAACATATATAGATGATATGGACGGGGGGAAAGTAGTGATTAGGTAGTAATTAAATATTTTCAAAAATGCTAAAATGTTACTGATGAATGTTAAAATATTTACTGATAATATGAAAATGATAAAAATTATGTTACTGATATGCTGGGTGAACAATGTGTTTCACGAGGAGACACTTTAAGAGTTTTTTTTTTCCAAGTTTAAGTTTCAAAGTGTGGTTCGAAACTTTTAATACCAGATTATTACTTGCAACTGATGTGAGGTGAGGCGTTGCGGGAACTTCTGCTGAGTTAGAGCTGAGGATTAGATGAAGTGATAAACAGCCCAAAAGGGGAGGAGAAAAAGAGCGGGAAAAGTGTTGGCTGAACTGAACCTTACTGACACGCTCATTTGGCAGGGCTGTTGGACCACACTGCCAGGCGCAGATGGAGATGGCAACATTGGGGTTAGTCAGACGTTCTCTCCTCAACATACATGTGTATCTGTGGATGCTCCACTGACTATTTTTTCATTTATTTTTTTGGTAGAGGCATGCTATAGGAGTCAACAAAAGTACAGTTGTGCTTTCTCAATGTCAGATCTCCCCCTGCTGGCGGAAACCTGCAGCTCGCGTGCGCATGTGTGTGTGTGCTGGTTAGCGCGAGTCTACCTGATTTTACTTTGCATGCTAGACAGGGCTCCTGTCCCAACATCCCTTGTACCTGAATTACTTTTAAGTACCTTGCTTGCACAATGGCAGTACAGAGAGGGACAGGTTTGCATCTGCCACAGATCTGAATTGAGAGAGAATCAATTCAGCGTCCTGGCCTGTTAACACTCTTTGTCTTCTATGAGACATTTGAGAAAAGATGATGTGTAACACTGGAACAGTTTTATAAGCCTATATACGTGTGTGCACGTGTCAGGCATTCTATCATCTCTTCTTTGGTCTATTTAGAGTACTTTGAATTCAGTGTTGTATTGGTTTGTACACTGAGAAAAAATCCAGAAGCAAGTTTCACTCAGATTGCTAGTCATTTTTGCAAATAATTACAAAGAAATGGTAACGCATTGAATTAAGTGTGAAATTTTGAAGTAGAATGATTGAAATAGTGTTTTTTTTTTTTTTACATTCTTCAATAACTTATTTATAACTTTGAAAACTCTCTCTCTCTCTCTCTCTCTCTCTCTTTTACGGTCTAGTGCTGCTTTCTTATTAAACAACTCGAACCTGTGTGTTCATTACACGATCACAATAAATCTTTAGCAGCTGTCCCACCTGCTTGCTTGTAAAATCTGAAGTCTGGATAATAAATTCTTAAATCCTCGCCTCAAAATTGTACAACATCAGCATCTGCAGTTTGTTTGTGTTTGCAGAAACAAACCTACTGTATTTTGTAAGGAACTTGTGGTAACATAGGTAGGTGTGGTGACATAGATTGAAGGTAAATTTGTGTCAAGATGTTATATTCTCATTCTCCCCATTTACCTTATGCCAAAGGTTGAACAGAGCCCAAGGGTACAGTAAAGAGTCAGTAGTGTCTATCCTTCCTGTCAGATGCATGAAAGGGATCTCATAAAACACCAGACATATGCTTCCTGACAAGTGTGTGATGGGAGGGTTCTGCACGGGAGGATGGGTGGGTGAGGCGGACAACAAGCCAAAGGCAGTGGTAAAGGTTGCCGGAGCAGAAACGTGCTCACTTGTTCCTCCCAAAGATGCTAGCGAAGCTCCATGAGCACAAGGTGACAGCAATTGTCGGCTTAGCCAGAGCTGTGTGAGCAACAATGAGGATAAGCAGTAATTCTCCCACGCAAACACTGTCTTGCTGAAGTTTTCTTGCACTCTGAAATGGGACTTTATGTGTAAAGTCGACAGAGTCTGTGATGCTTTTTACATCCGAATTAGACAGGACATGTGTACTTTTGATCTTTTACTGGAATTAAAAGTATTAGGAAGATTTAAATGCGTCTTATTAAAAAAAATGTGGTTGTGTTTAAAATATAAATGCTGGTGTTTTCGGATGCTAAATGGCCACAGATTTAAATATCTTGAACTATGTATGCAGAGCAGGAGAGTTTAGCTATATGGCTTTAATGTCTGCTTTTATGTGCTCGTGTTGATGATGGTGCTACAGTTTTATTACCTTTTTATTAATTAGTAAGTTATCACTTCAGTATACATGTCTGTATATATAAAACTGTAAACAATAGAAGATATTAAGGGATTTGAAAGGAATATGGAAACATGTTGTATGGCTCACATTTTTTAAGATTAATGTAATCAATCTTAAAGTAAAATTGTAAAATGCTTAATTAAAAACATTTATAGCCATAGCACATACAGTAGCCAGACCTCTGCTTAGATTTGCATAAGGACCGTGTTCAATAAATCAAGATTTCCAATTACGAGGAATAAATATAATTGAATTATTATGCATCCTAAAAAATTTACAAGTCATAAGTGCAATTAATGGCTGAAGCATTAGAGGTCTATTAGCCTCCAGCCTTTTCAGCATTCAAATAGATTTGGATGGAAAATGTTTAGCCTAACGACAATAATGTCTGAAGATTTTCCATAAAAGCCTCAGATCATTGATTGCTCAATTAGTGGCTCTACTTTGTGCTATTTAAGAAGGATATTTAACTTAATGCAGTCGTGTGTGTACTGTGTACAGGACATTACTGACAGCTAGGTTCTGTAGAAATTATTTGAACTGCTCTTATCAAACGGATATATCTTGATGTTGTCCTGGAAATCAAACCAGAGCAAAGACTGTGATGTTCACCGGTGTGGAATTCCATATTAAACACATGAAGGGCTTCTGGTATGGCATATTTGACAAGTAATTTTTTTCATTCATGGAGTGAAATGGTTGCATTACACTTCTCTTCTTTACTGTTGGATTTTTTTGTCCTTATTATATAATTTTTCCTGCATCAGTTATATGTTATACAAGTCAAGGAGAATTAAATTTAAATCCAACAGCACAATATTGCTTTTACAAAGGTTATCTGAACAAGAAGTTAATTTCGAAGAACACATTTTACACACAATATGGTCAGTTATTTTGTTTGTTTTTGCATCACTAAGGGAAGTAGTTCCAAAAGCAATCAAATATGCTAGCAACTTGGGTGAATTATGGCAATATTGTGCATTCTTTGCATTTTTGACCTTCATACCAACAAATAGGACTTTAACATACAACAACCCAAATAGAATATACGGTAACATTTTATTTGAAGCCTTTAAATGCATTATAAAGGTATGAGCCTGTCCTCCAATAAAAAACGACCATATAGGTCGTTTGTACAAGCACCTTATTACGACCCATATTTACATTTTCGTAAACGTCCGTTCCCTGGGATCGAACCCATGATAGCATGATTACATATCAAGGTATAGCGCAATAATCTACCAACTGAGCTACACGAAACACAAACCAGAGTGCAAATAAAAGAATACAAAACATTAATATGAAAACAACGTTTTGCCGATAGGGGTGCAATTGTAGGATACGCTCTGATGGGTCGTATTTCAGGGATTTGGACAAACGACCTATACGAGCGTATTGGTTGGAGGACAGGTTGCAATATTTGCAGATTCAGTTTTACATCTGAAATTGGTTGTTTGGCATGTGCTTTAATGCATTATACTTTCTAAAAGTGTTACAATGCATAGATAATGTATTATAACTGTGGTTATAAGTATTCATGAAATCACACAATGCATTATGAGGTGAGTTACGGGACATAATTCATGCAAAAAATGCAAATGTGCATTTATGCTGGCCACATATTATTAAAGCACAGTTTGTGCTGAATAAAGTGTAATCAGACTGTAGTCATTAATATTTTATAAGCAGCTTATATAAACATATAAACTTTATATAAATATATAAACAATATATATAAACATCAGGGCATGTCAAAACATCTAAAATACTTTTAAATAAATTCTATATGAAAAATGTCAGTAAAGTATTACTGAATTTACTAAAGCTATCATAGATCAGAAATGCATACAACAGAGATTGGTGTCCCAGAATACCCTTATTCACACTACAGTATATAAGAGAACAAGAGAAGGTGGGTGGGAGTGTGTGTGTGTGTGTGTGAGAGAGAGAGAGAGAGAGAGAGATCGACAGAAGGAGAGGGAGAGAGAGATATCAGGCTAGTAGCGTCAGGCCCTAGCTAATCGTCTCATTATTTATGTTTCAAGACATGTATATCCCCTGAGTATGCTTGCACTTGCATTGGAAACACAATCAAGGACAAAACACCTACTGGCTTCTCGGTCATTGCTATGGTAGATTGTTTTTCTAGTTCAGTTTATCAGGGCCAGAGCTCGACTGAGAGAGATGAGCTGTTGGACTTCCCATATGGGAATTGAATGATGGAAGCTCACAGAGGTGCATATGTTAAGTCATATCTCACCACTGACAGGAGCGATGATGACTGGGGCTTCGATGACTCAATATTTCAATATGAAGAAATACTCTTTGAATAAATAGCGAATGTCCTTTGTTGACCAATTAGCTCTAAATTTAGGTCCAAAAAAGTTTCTAATGACTTATGCGTTGGAATGAGTGAGGCCTTAATGAGCATGTTTACATCAGATTAATGTTAGCATGAAGAAGTGTTTGATAAACACAACTAATGAGGTGTAGCCTGAGCTCTCAATTTGCCTCAGGTTAGTCTTGAAATAAAAATCAAGTTAGGAGCACAATATAATCACAGCTGGTAGTTGACAGAATAAACCAACTACTATAATAATTTTATAGGACTTGAAATTAGAGCTGTGAAAAAGGTTTTGTTAGTATTGTCAACCTTTTGTGTTAAAACAAGTATATGTTGTTCATAATGGAAGACCAGGGCCGCTGCTGGCCAAATGGGTGCCCTAAGCAGGATTGTATTGTTGTGCCCCACTTCCTCAAATATGATGATGAAAAAAACACCTAATATAGGGGTGAAAAAATAACTTTAATCAAATAAAAAACTAAATTAATAAATTGTATTATTTTCAAATTACAATTGTAGCTCTCGAACATTTACCTATGGCTATAACTTTATTATGACTCTAATTTATTTTATAGTCTCAAGCATTAAGAAATCATGCAAAAGGAAATTAAGCAGTTTTACTATGATAAAACCATGGTTTATTTTTGTAAGGGTTGTGATATGCATGTTTTTTGTTGAAGAAATTATAAAGGGTGTTTCATCTATAGCATAAATGTTGCCAAAAATGAAAGATTAAGTGACTATTTGAATTAAATGTTTGGTCAGTAGCCTAAACAAGGATTTGATTCTCCTGTAAATGTAACAGCAGCAATTACATGGCATCTGGCTCCCTTTGTAGGCATTTGTAATAACGTACATAAATTGTTTATTTTGTATTTGCTACATTATGTATTTTAACAGTTTTATTATTAACCAATCATTATTGCCTCGTTGTTTTTTTATATAATGCATTTTAAGTCATTTTAAAGGCTATTGATGGCTTAGCTCTTTTTTATAGCAACAACAACATCAAAAAAATATTACAGTATATTAATACTTTGTAAATTATTATTTGAAGTAACAAAACCATGGTTAATTTGCAGTTACCATGGCAACAAGAACGATGATTTGCGGTGTTATTGTTAAAACCATGGGTAATTTTCGTAAAAAAAAAAAAAAATAACGTTCACAGGAATGTGCCTGAAAGTGATAAATGGGCTTATTTTTTACCTAAATGATTTATAATTTATTTTAATATATATTAAAAATGTATAAGGTGTGCATTGTAGCTGACACCTAAATGAACACATTACAATTGTTTTATGACTGCAAGTCTTTCTCCTCAAATGCTATTGAGCTTCAAATTTGCGTTTGAGCCCATGTGAAAAAGTAGCATAATTTACATATGATTTACAGTTTATTTTAATAAATATCCAACATTCAATTCAATTGTGCTTTATAGCTGTCACCTAGATGAACAATTACAGTTGTTGTTATGAATGTAAGTCATTCTCCTCAAATGCTACTGACGTTAGAAAAGTGTATACCAATATCGCATGTAACTTTAGAGACGGTCCCTAAATTTGAGACTCTGGAACATCTAACGTCAAGCCAACTTTTTTTTTATTGTTTTACTTTCTTTAGTTTTCTTTTCTCTGCGCCGGATTGCTGATGTCCTTTACCCGGACATATATGTTCATCCATCAATTATGAACATTCAGACGAAAACATGAGGTGCAAGCGGTCGCGAGCGCGGATGGGAGAATGGTGGAAGTTTTTTTTTTTTTGAGCAACTGGGATGGTGCCCCCTCTGGGAGTTGGTGCCCTACGCAGACTGCGTACTCTGCGTGTAGGGAGCGACGGCACTGTGGAAGACTATGACACAGTATATACAATTTTTAAAGGAAAGTTACAAAAGATTTCTATTTCAAATAAATGGTGTGCTTTTGAACTTTCTATTCATCGAAGAATACTGAAAAATAAAAATAAAAGGATCACATGACACTGACGCCTAGAGTAATGGCTTCTAAAAATTCAGCTGTAGCATGTTTAAAATGTAAGTATTTAAAATTTTATAAATACTGCTATTTTACTGTAATTTTCATCACATAATACAGCTTTGGTAATAAGATGTCTTTTGAAAATATATTTTAAAAGAATCTTTAAAGGAACAGTGCAATCAAAAAAAACATTTGCGAAATTAAATAAATAAATAAATAAAATAACAACCTCAGGCCATCCAAGGTGTAGATGAGTTTGTTTCTTCATAAGAACAGATTTAGAGAAATGAAACATTTCATCACCTGCTCACCAATGGATCCACTGCAGTGAATGGGTGCCGTCAGAATGAAAGTTTTGAAAAAAAAAAAAAATCACAATTCTCCACAAGTATTGCATGTGTGTGTAATGTTGCAGTGTTATGCGTCTACCGTACATGGCTTTCTCCATGAATGCTGACAGACTAACAGGCTCTCAATCAGTGACTGTCACCTTTTGACATGTTTCCGTGCAACAAGCATTTATTACATGAGAGTTTCTAGAATTTATGGACTGTTTGTGTTGCAGCCTGACACAAATGCCATCCATTCTTGCTGTGAGTGCGTTAACCGATTTGTAGGTCAACATAGTGAAATAACAGCCTCAAATGTTATTAAAAATGCAAAAGAACATGCACATATATTTTCAATGCAGAGTGCAAATTCAGATGAATTGGCTTTCGCAGATACAAATGGTCTATGTAATGTATTGCAAGCTTACATAATAAATATCACTGCAAAGTTTGAGGTCTGTAAGATTTTTATTAATATTATTATTATAAAATGCTCTTATTCTTTTATTATCTTATTCTATTTTTTTCTATAAAGGTTGGAAACAGTTGTGCTGTTAATAGTTTTGTGGAAACCATGATACTTCTTTTTTTTCAGGATTCTTTGATAATTAGAAAGTTTAAAAAACAGTCTTTATTTAAAACAGAATCTTTTAATTATAAAGGTCCTTGCAGAATAAAAATATCACTGACCCCAAACTTTTGAACAGCATTTATTTGCATACAACTGCATCTTGTTGCATGCAGTTATGAATTCTCTCTTTCCACTTTTCTTCCACTTGTATAAAAAATTATAAAACTGTGGTGAGAAGTGCCCTCTGCCATGTTAAAAAGGATCCAACTTTTAAAGCGGGCCTTGAGACCCTTTGATTTCTGTTCCATTCCATTGCACTTCTAGGTCAACTGTTTTTGAATGTGAAAATGTGTTCTGTGAGAACAGCTTTTTACTCATTTTGAACTGTACTTCTTGCTTTCAGTAAATGTGGCTTGTTGAGGAGTGATACCTACAGTAGTATCTGTCTGCAAAAACATTAATATCATAGTTCAAACTAGATGGATGGAAAATCCTGTATTACTGAAATTACATATGGAACTGAGCATGATTGATAGTTACAATTAAATTTTTTATGTTAATGTTTTAATAATTAATCACATTACATTTTTAGCCAACTTGAAACTAATTACTTTAATTATCGAATGTAATTTAAATGAACACAAAACCTTTTTTCCATATCCACAAATCTCATTTAGAGCGTGTTGCATAATATTGCAAAAATGTTGCATAAATCCGACTCATTCCTCTTAATGAATACCAAATGTAAGAGTCATCTGGATGTTTCAAACTCAGCACTGCCTCCGACATTATAACAAGCTGGTCTCATTTGCTTGTATTGTGACATTCACGGTCTCCCTTTGGCTTCAGACTGCTTCCTCTGGAGCATGTTCTCACTGTTGACTCCGTGTAGCCGTGGGTCTCTGTGGGGAAGTCTGGCAGGTAGTTCTTCAGAATGCCTTCTCCTGCTGTGAGACTGCAGCGTGGGCTCCTTGCTGGATTAGCCTCCAGCTCCATCCATAACTGTCCATCAAGAACGTTTGTTCTGACACAGTGTCGATCATACTTTCTCTCTTCATTTCGGTCCCTCTTCCCTTCCATTTGTCTTTCTCTGTCTCATTCTCTTTGCCGCTTTCATTTTCCACTGTCAATAAGTGCCATCTGTTATTATTTACATACTCACTTAGCAAGCTATATTCTGTAATATTATATATATAGGGTATAATGAGGCGAAATGACCCCTAGGGTATGCTAAATTTTGCCATTTGAGGTTTATTCATCAGATCAGTTTTCAGGTTAGAGATCTGCATACAATATTTTCAGTTTGAGTAAACAAATGCAATTAATTTTAAATTAAATAATTTAGTATTTTACATTAATACAAATTTAAATGATTGTTAAATGCACATTGTTGTTAAAATGTCTTTCCCCATTTTCTGTAATCTTGTTAGGGTACAATTTTATATTACAGTCCTGTTCTTCATATACTGTATGTCTTATAGTTATTACCATAGCTAGGTAATAACTAGGTACTAACACTGAACCTACCCCTAAACCTTACCTTAAGCCATGTAGTTACCATATATAACAGTACTTTCTTAGTTAAGTAAATAAGTAAACTGCAAGTAATTGCATTTACTGTGGGAAGTGCAGTATATTAAATAATACCTTTATATTAAAAAGTTGTATTACATAGAGTATTACCTTTATATCTCCTCAGGTTGTGCCAGACCTGAGTTTCTTTCTTCTGTTGAGCAAAAAAAAAAAAAAAAAGAAGATATTTTGAAGAATGTATAACCAAACAGATGGCGATAGCCATTGATTTCCATGATATGGAGAAAAAATGCTATGGAAGTTAATGGCTACCGTTATCTTCAAAATGTATTTGTTTGTGTTCCGCAGAAAAAGAAATTTTGAACCAACTTGACACTGAGTAAATTATGAAAAAAATTTAATTTTGGGGTGAACTATCCCTGTAATATACTAAAATATGAAGGCCAGCACTGACACGTTGTGTTTTGCATTCTGCATTTCTTAGCTAGTATTTTCTTTTATCATACCAAATTAATAGTAACATAGTGGAAGCAATTCAATATAGTGATAATCATTCTTTTAAAGTTTTCTCTATATTTAGAAGTTTAAGTTGCAGTGCTAAAAGTTATATAAGGAACATTTCACTGTAATGTGCTAAGCAGCTTTTGCTGTAAATGAAAGACAGAAAAAGGATAGTGGCAGCTGATTTGCTCAAACAAAATTCCAGCTGTTCTCATCGAAAAAAAAGACTCCTCTTACCTTTTATCCGTGAAAGAAAGAAGCTTGCCATTGTTACAGATTAGTCCCAATGAGCCCATCTTCAGTGCAAAAGTCACAGGGAAAAAAAAGTAAATTAAATAAATTGCACAATTATATAGAGGACAACAGCTTTTAAAGTAGTCCAGAGCAATTCCTAAAGCTGAAGTTGGAAAAAAAATAAAGAGAATGCATAATATGATTTGAATTGCAGGCACAGGGGTCATGCAGTCATCACATTTTCTCCTCAGCAGGTCTTGAATATGCGTTGTACTCAAGCTGCGTGAAGGTTTCTCAGACCTCTCTAAACATTTTTTTTTGGGGTGGGGGGGATATACAGGATGGCAATTTCAAGAATGCTTAAACTGTGTGGCTTACACTGAACCAGATATTAAAACAAACTCTCCCAGCTGTTGAAATGTTGATGTTCAGGATTTCTCCCTCCTGTGCTCAAATTGCTCAAATTGTGGCTCAAATGAAGGACATTTCCAAATAGGGTGTATGTGTGTGTGTTTTTGCGTGACCTTGCAGAGAGTTTGGGCGCTGGAAGGTGAACAGCCTGGCTCTGGAGAGAGAGGACAATGGCGTGGCTCTACCCCTCGATCCAGAGTTCATGCAGACCATCAGACAGTTGGGCCGCAGACCCAGCCTCGGTGCCATTACCGAGAACATTATCAGGAAATATGGCACACACTTTCTGCTTTCAGCTACACTCGGAGGTACTTGAACAAAGATGAACGTTCATTTACATTTATGCATTTTGGCAGAGACTTTTATCTGCCTTTTTTATATTTTATTCTTACTTCCTACTTTAACCACACATCCCTTCTTCAAAACCCCCACTATTCAAAAACATTTTAGCCGAATGCAAACACATAAATGCAACAGTTGTAACTCATAGTCATTTGCACAAACATTAATTACAAAGACATCTGTCGCATAAATCTACGGTATGTTCAGTATGTTCTGCTGTCTTATATATCAATATTTTCATCTATTTTCATTATCCACACATTCTGCTGAACTCAATAATCCTAAGTGTTATTTGCAATTGAATACTTCATTAGTTTGACAGCCGTATAAATGAGATTTGATTAAAGACTTTAACATGAAACTTTATCTTTAATTGCTACATTTTCATATACAGTATATAATCATATGCATGAACTATGCATCTGTACAGCATTATGTAAAGTTTTAACAGCATTTTAATGAAATTATTCATTATTTATAAGTGCTATCTTTTATTTGATAAAATTACCATTTTCTATTCCCTTCATCTTAGACATTCACTGTATAGATAATTCCCTTGCTTCGCTTTTCCTCACATAAACATTCTTTTTTATTACTTTATGAAGCCATTTTCCCCAGCGTTCCTCACTCTTTTATGTTGCTTTGCCCTGTTGCAGGTGAGGAGGCGTTGACTATATTTGTGGACAAGAGGAGGCTAAGCCGGACGGCGGACCTGACTGACTCAAATGGCACGGCTGTGACTCTGGAGGCCCTGCACCAGCTGGCTGCCTCCTACTTCATAGACAGAGAGAGCACTCTGCGCAAACTGCATCACCTCCAGATTGCTTCTACTGCCATCAAGGTAACCCTGTGGCCTAGATGCGCACAGACCTTGGGACCTGACCCCCCGTTTGAGTGTTTATTTTTGGATAAGAGTTTGAATTGAGCTTGGTTGTTTCTATTGTTTTGCAGCTGCATATATTCGGAGATCAAAAGAAGTGGGTTAAATGATAGAGAAGCACGGCAGTTTTTCCTTATTTTTGCTTTTGGTTGGAGAAATTAAGAGGTATTAATGAATCACAGGTTTGAACAAAGTGATGTGTGTGAGCACAGATTTGAGTAAGTTAAACTGTGAAAGGCACTGTTTTTTAAACATATTCAGGTTTAAGCTCTTTGACACATCATATATCAGTTTCTCCAAAACAAGTTACCCGTAACAAGCAATATGTGTCAGGTCAGTGATTGTGCTTGAAATAGCAGCCCACATGAGTGAAATGCCTTCTGCACAATGCATTGATTCTATGCACTCCTAAATACATGTTGGAAAGGTAAAGTTAGAATGGTGGTTTGATAAATCTGTCATGTGTACTTCTTTGTTGACAGAATCCCATTAATGAATCCATTTTCTTATTGCCTCCATTGAATATTATTTTAATACTTTTAAACAAGTGATATTTGGAGGGAACAATTGCACTACTGTTCCAGAGTATTTCTAAAACATTTTGTGTTTTTTTTTTCTCCAATTCTCACCGAGGCTGCATTTATTTGGTTAGTAAAAACTGTAATATTCTGAATCATTACAATATAAATTAACAATTTAAAAATTAGTCTTTTTAAATATATTTTCAAATGTATTCCTGTTATCCCATTACATCACTGTAATTTATACCTGTGATGTAATTGTGAAGCTGCCATTACACTAGTCTTGAGAAATAATTATAATATGCTGATTTGGTGCTCAAGAAACATTTGTTCTTATTTTTTACGTTGAAAGCATTTTTGCTGCTTAATATTTTGGTATAAACTTACTTAATCTTAATATGACTAACGTTTTACTGTTAGTCACAAGCTCTGTTTGTGTTTGATTTACTAAGAAGAACCGGTTCGTAAGAGTCATTCGTTCAAGAATCGGACTGCACTGGTTGCACTGCATGTATCATCATTTATGAGAATGAGTCCTTCTGTAACTGGACTAGCCGTGTTGTGATAGTGCTATTAGTAGTGCGGTAAACACTGTTAGTATGGTATTCAATCAGCATCGGAAGAAGAACAGACAGCATCAGTCGGTTCCGGTATTAAAAAAAATGCAACTCTGTTCCCAACCCTACTTTATTGTAGTTGATTTGTATTTACTGGGAGCAAGACACATTGCCTCCTGACAGCAAGTGTCTTAGCTTAAGAGCTTATAAGCTATCTTGATGGAAGTGAGCAGATGGAGATCCTTTTAGATGCCTTTATTTGCCTGGCATTTCAGGTGATTGATGTGAAATATTCTCAGGATCAGCAGTCTTTAATTTAGCCCATGGATTTTTGCCCCACGTGGATGAAGACGGATGTGAATACAAAGGCTCTCTACACCAAACTGGCCAGTCTTTCTGTGTCTGAGATACAACGATACAACGTCTGAGCGAGAGTGGTCTGCTCAAATAAAAGAGCTGTTTTCTTGGGGGAGGGTATAGAGGCAATATAGCAAATAAATAAATAAATATGAAGGTGCTGGTGGAATTATGCATCAGTGTGACAAATGATCTGTTCCATTTCAATAATTTCTTTGAGAGCCCAGCCCATTTGTCAGCCATTTTGAATATAAGCGAGGTGTCAGGCTCTAATGAATAAGAGACTTATGAGGAGGATTTTCTGCACCACCAATAATAAATGAATCTTTAACCTCCACAGTCAGAGACGACGGTGGACAGAAAATGCGGTGAGTGCCAGTTGACATCCATCAAAGCATTTCATTTTGATTTAGAGGAAGGAGGAGTGTTAGTTGAGGTTTATAACAATCAGAGCATGTTTAGATTCTTAAGGATGGTTGGAGTATTCAGGTCTGCGCATTTTAATGTCCGACTGCATGATGTCACCTGACATGCCTTCTCATGATATACTTGCAAGCCATCATGCCAAGTGGTCAGAATTTATAGGCTTGGATGAACACTAAGCAATGGGTCAAGGACTCATAACAACTTTGATTATTTAATGAATGGAGATCAGTAAAAATATACATTTTCTGATTAATCAATTCATTTGAACAATCCAATATTGATTATATAATCATACCCCCCTGTAGCAGATCTAACAGAGACACTGCACAGAAACAAACTCCATTTTTATATTACTCATACATTCTGTGACTTGTTTGTCACTCTTATTAGAAATAAATTATGTCCTACTGAGCCCCCTGTGCAATACATTTCACAGTCACCCACTGTATTTATTTATTTTTCTATAATCTGTCCAGAGATATTTGTCAGGTTAATTAAGACTAATCTGTGACCAAATGCTACTCTATACTGATTTGAAATAAAAAGTAAGTAGTTTTTCACTGTACACATTTGGTTTATTTAACATATTAGGATAATAATATAGTATACCCTGATGTGTTAAAGGTGACATATCATGAAAATGTATACTCCTTCCAGGTTTAATTGCTTTAATCAGATCCCCGGTGCAGCTACCAACCCAGAACACGTGAAAAAGAAAGGGCATCTTAATATAATATAACGCCACCATTTTTTCGCAAGTGACAACGTTGTACCAGTTCTAACACCATGTCGAATGTTCGAGCAAAGCATGCTAACTGTTCTGTCTTTGGCTGCACTGATGAGCACAGAACACTGTTTAGAGCCACAGACTCAGAGGAGAAAAGAGAGCACTGGATTTATTGATTTATTTACTATATATTACACTTCTGCCACACAGATCTAATATAAAAAAAGAATCTTTCCCAGCTGTTTACCTTCACAGACATAACTGATTGTTTTTGTGTTTTTAACAGTTTAAGCACAATAAGACATGAAAGAGAACTTAGTTTAGTTCTTGAATGCCATGTGGCAGCCACCTTCTGTGCATGTGCTTTGTATGCGTGTGCTCAGAAAAACATATATCAGAAGTTTAAACTAATATGGTTCATGATTTCAGCACTATAGACATGATAATCATAACCAAAAAGGTGTTTTTATTGTATCTGAGGTATGGACTGTAAAGGCAAAGCCCTACTATGGAAAAGTGCGTGGGAGCAGAAACTCATTGCATTTAGAAGAGACATGCATGAAAACAGCATGTTTCTGCTTCCACTCAAAATATGCATTTTCAAAATGATCTGTGGGGTATTATGAGCTAAAACTTCACAGACACAATCTGGGGACACCTGAGACTTAAATAACATGTTGTAAAAATAGGCATAACAGAGCATCTGTAAAGGTATAGTCCGTCCAGAAATAAAAATTTTGTCATCTTTTACTCATCTTCATGTTATTCCAAACCTGACTTTTTCTGCCAAACACAGAATAGGTTATAAAAAAAAGAAAATTGACAACCAAACAGATTTGGTTCCCATTGACATTCTTTGCATTTTTGTCCAAAGGACATTCCGGTAGGAACCTAAACTGTTTGGTTACAAAAAATTTTCAAAATCCATATATTTTTTAGAAAATTGAGTCATACAGGTTTGGAACAACATAATGGTGAGTATGTGATGACAGAACTTTTATTTAATACTACTACACATTATTTTTAATACTTCTCAATAATACAGTAATTATTTATTTATTTTTTTACAAATTTTATATTCTGCATACTTCTATGCATTGCATACTCATACCACATTTTTCTCTGTTTAGCAATGGAATACATTTTGCATGATATGAATTTTCCCACCAACTCATTGGCAGAGTATATGAACTGTAGAAAACTTTATGAATGATTATAATTCGGAGAAAGAGCTGGGCATTTTGCCACTGGTAGTGCTTTGACGTTTGCCTGGGTCATCAGTCAAGCATCCCGAGCACAAGCTGGGAGGCATGAAAACTCTGCCAGCACCTCTACACCTCCCCTAGTCTCTCCCTCTTAACTGCCATAAACCAAAGCGAGAACTTCCGAATCCGGCTGCGAGGAAAGAACGCTTGAAAAATCAAAAAGAATTTCCAGCTAATGCACGCAGATGAAGCTCTCTTGTAGAGCATGCCTTTGTGTTTCATTCTAAGATTTCACAAGCTGAAGCTGAGAGCATTAACCACTTCTAGCCTTGCCGAGGATTCCCTGCTGCTTTCAATAAAGTCCTATTTTCTGTAGAGATTGCATTCTAATGCACACTTTCCTCCAATGATAAGCTTCCCCATTGCGCCTACTAAAATGAAGGGTGCGCTAACCCACCGGAAAGGGCCTTTTTATGAAAACAGCTGCTCGAATATCTCAAAGATTGTTTCAATGCAGTGTAAAAACATGCCTGATGCAAATTGGAAAATGCCTATTGACTAATTCTCTCTGATTAAATACAGACCCCATTCTAGCTGGAACTTTGTATAAAGCATTTGTATAATAAGCTCCAGTGCTTATGAAACATTAATGACATTTCTAGCGTATCAAAAAAGCTGGTATCGGCATCTTAAAATCCATTATTATTCAAATATGTGGCTACGCAGTGATATTTTCCGCAGTCTTTGTTGGATTAATCACAGGTGGGAATTACAGAACTGTCTGTTTTTCCTCATTTACTTTTTGAGAAATGCAATGGATGGCTAATATTTATTTAGCAAATCATTTTAGTCAGTTTTATTACCATCTTATTGTCGTGTTTTTCTGTGGAAAATTTTTCTGTATTTACACACCAGGGTATGCATATATATATATATATATATATATATATATATATATATATATATATATATATATATATATATATATATATACTGTATATATATATATGAAATATTTTTTGCTTTAAAAGTTATGCGTATGAGCTGTGATTATTATCCTAAATTCTATTTCCAGTGCAGTGTTTTAGTCTCTTAGCATGGCAGCAAGAGACAAAAGAGTGGCACAGTAACTATGTATAGAATGACACGTCTAGGAGCGTGGGTGCCAGGTCTTCTTTAATAAAGACGGAGGGAACAGTCTTATGAACTTCAGAGTGATTGAGAGTGAATTACAAGTCACAACTGACCCATTTCCTTGAACACATCCCTTCAGTCGCAGCCACACTGAAAGCGACCCTTATGCCAGTTACTAATCTCATTAAAGCCTGCTTCTAGGAGTTCTGATATAGTCAGCACAAATAAAACACTGCAGATAATTTGGAATGAATACACAATTTTCAGTCCACATGGTTTGTACTCAGGATCTAATGAATGGCACATAGTGCACACTCAGGAAAATACAGAATTTCCAATTCAGATGCACTAGCCACAACAACAGTTCTCCATTTTTCTCTGTTTCATTATAGAAAGCCCAAGTTCTGCACATGCTCCGCTCCATCGGGCCCTTGTTGAGGCCCAGCTCATTGCTATGCATAGAAAAACCCATCTTTATACTTGCAATTGGTCAATTTTCCCTTTAAGTCGGACATCTGTCTTTGTTAGAAATTAATCTGCTGATCCCTGTAGAGGCTCCTTGGATTTTAATTAATTGCGTGAACGCGTCAATAAGAGGAATGGAAATGCCAGCGGTAGGCTTGCTGAACTTGTGCTTTTCCTCCTGATTCGGCTTTCACCACTCTTACTGGCTTGAAAGTTATTTCAACACACTGAATGGAAATTAAATAAAGATGCTCTCGATAATGGGGATTTGCTGCTTGTGTAACACATTAGAAATGCTTCCTTGGCTTTTTCAGGTCCTCAGTCATTTTCAGTGGTTCACTTGCATGACAACAACTGCGTTCAGCTTGGAGGGTTCAGTATGGTGTTTACTTTGTCTCATTTTATCCTATTCACCGTTTATCCAGTGACCCTCGAGTAGATGTCGAACAAAGGCAACTGTTCTTCCAACACAAAAGAAGAAAAGTTAGTTTTGCCTGATGGAAATCTCGGGTCACCATTAATCTACAGACACGACATGGAGACTTTTATTCACTCACCGGGGGAAATATTAAAGAAGACAATGTAGAACAGAGAACAATTTGAAAGTGACAGGTAGGGAGGTATATTTGCCCACAGGCAGTGAGTTTTCTTCCCATGTGTCAGCCGAGCCTTGATATACAGTGACTTATGTCAGGGAAAAAAAATGCAGCTTTTGTCAGGAATGATTGAGCTGTGATTGTGCACCATTTTAACACAAATCTTGGATGGGAACAAAGATACTGTGTCGATAGTTTTGTCAGTGTGATGTCAGTGACATGGATATTCTATTCTTACGTATACCTGTTTGTCTGCTCTGGAACATTAGTTCGTTTGACCTACAACCATTTCTTCTTACAGTAGCATTTCTTTTCAGTATATACTCTGCTTTTCAATATAATAGATAGTTCCACAACGGCAGCTATGTTTGACTTGAAATATCTATGTTGATATGTACCAAATTGATTGTATAATTCAAGTCGAATTCAGCCACAGGTCCATAAACCTTCACTATTTATGTACACTGAAAGTGTATTACGTTCACTGAGAAATATTGCCCTTCAATACATTAGTGAATCTGGTCCAAATAATACTATATAGCTTTCTCAATAACATTCATGTGAAGAGTTCTGGACAGCTCCTTTACAATATAATTATTACATTGCAATTCTGTGTAGTTGTATCTAAAACAATATGCCTTTTTTTTGAGCTTGTAGAAGCGCTGGAGAAATCTATGTTACTTTGATTTCACAGGACAGTCATCTGCCTGCTCTGCATATTTAATGGCCTGAGTGTCATTTCTGTGTCTGTTTTGCACAGAGTATTGTCATGTGCTTTCTCTTGTCTTCCCTTAAGGTGACCGAAACAAGGACAGGCCCTCTTGGATGCAGTAACTATGACAACCTCGATTCTGTCAGTTCCGTTTTGGTTCAGAGTCCTGAAAACAAGATTCATCTACAAGGTAGTGCATGTATTATTTAACTATATCCCAGACTTTCCAATGATATTATCACTTGTTTAATATAATTCTATGCTGATAATAAAAAGAGGCAGCAGCGTGTCCACAGAAATATTCTTTTGTTGTAAAAGCACACTTAAGATTTCAAGGAAATGTAGCTTATGAAAAGATGTTTTGAAAGACAATTATAGATACTTATAATATTAAAAATAGTTTGTTAAACTAGTATTTTATTATACAGTTCAATAACTTTAAGGTTGGTAAGATTGGTAATGTTTTTTTTAGACAAGTCTCTTATGCTTACCAATGCTGAATTATTTGGTCAAAAATACAGTAAAACTGTAATATTATGAAAACATAATTACAATAAAAGAATTAATGATTTGTATTTTATTATATTGTAATTTAATCCTGTGATGGCAAAGCAGAATTTTCAGCAGCCATTCCAGTCTTCAATGTCACATGATCCTTCAGAAATCATTTTAATATGCCCATTTAATGCTCATTAAAATTTCTTATTATTATCAATGTTGAGAACAATTGTTCTGCTTAATATTTTTGAGAAAACTGTGATACTTTTTATTGTTGTTTGATGATTATAATTAGAAGTCTTCTGTAACATTATAGATATCTTTACTCTTTTTTTTTCCAATTTATTAAAAAAAAAAAAAACTGATCCCAAACTTTTATAAGGTAGTGTATACTGGTTTCATTGTTTAATGCATATTATGTATTTTATAGACTCAATTTTGTCTTCTTCTAGGGCTTCAGGCCATTCTGCCAGAATACCTTAGGAGCAGATTCGTGGAGGCGGCTCTCAGTTATATTGGCTGCCACTCCGAGGGCGAGTTTGTGTGCCGGGATAATGACTGCTGGTGCAAATGCAGTGTTGATTATCCCCAGTGCAACTGTCCCAGTGAAGACCTGACGGCTATGCAGGACAGTCTGAAACTCATCAGAGAATCATGGATGCAAGCCAACCAAGAGTTTGAAGAGTCTGGTAAGATTCCGCAATATTACATTTTTTAAATGTATTAGTAACTTTTTGAAGGAACATGGTGAATGATTAAAATCAATTAAAACATTTCTTAATTTCTTCTGTAAACACAAAAGGACACAAGCATGCCATAAATGTATGTTCTGTCATGCTCATGGGAGAAGTGCAGTAGCAGTATATGAACATATTATTTATTTGATTCAGAACTTAGAATGAATTGACTGAATGTTTTTTGGATTCATAACTGATATGGTTCTTGGGAGTTCTCACTAACTTAGTGAATAATGACTTAAATTTCAGTCTTTTATAACTTAATAACACAGATGGAACATTTTTATGAATCTTTTATTCCTTTTTGAGTTAAATCTCTTAGTCCCCGTGGAGAATAATTGCATGGAAAATTTTATTTTTATGGATACAATCATATGGGGATAGGCGAATGAGAATCATTTAGGGGTGAAAAACTTAGCATAATTGTCTTGCATGAGATTTTATGGTTAGTGTTCTTTTTTTTTTTTTTGGAAATTAGTCGTAAAGCTCGAGGCATGCCAGCATCAAGTTAATTCCATCATGCCGCTTAGATCTGTGAATATCCCTGACACATAGTGGGGTGACATTACACAGTGATTGTTGTCACCTTGTAACATTTGATGGCTGACAAGGAAGTAGTGGGAAGTGCTTCCTGGGATCTAGTGTCATTGTCATTGTGGTAAACCAGCGTTTTGGACTTGGCAGGCTTACTTGTCCCTAAGCTAGGCACTGAGCCAGCACAGAGCAGATTTTTGAGTGCATCACAGCCATGTTGGAGCTCTACCTCCTGCAGCAACAGCAGGGAGTGAAAAACCACTGCCTAATGACTGCAAACCAAATAAATAAACAACAATCATCTGCTGGAGCAAGATCATCTAGCAGTCCACTTCTCTGTTCAGTTGGTGCATCACAGAGATTTTGTTTTGTAATGAAATTCCTCATCAAAACAAAACTTGGAGACTTGTACCGATCAATGATACCTAAAAATTGAACTAGTAATATTTTCAATTATCTAATGTTTGATTGCATGAAAAATCCAATTCTGCACAGACTGAAATTGTCAGGCTATAATGAGGATCTGTGCTGTTAATTATAGCCACTGAGATCATTTCTTGTTAGATGTTAGGTAGCATTGATTGGGGCATTGAGCATCATAACACGGCTATCGATTTTTCTTGCCGCGAATGAAAATGAAGACATTTGTTTGGCCGAGACGATTCTGCTTTGCTTTAACAACTTGCTAGTCTGTCAGAACTTAATGTTTTTGTTGTTGTTGAAGTCGAACCGCACGTGCTCCTTCAAAATCAGCCAGTCCCTCTCAGAAAAGGCTTAGCGTTTCTTAGCAATTCATTGAAAATACCCTGCTGTCCTCGCCTATCAGTGTTCAATCACACAGGACAATTTTCAATTTTCATCAAAGGAATGAAAATAACGTTCCACCTGCTCCCCTTCCACCCCCAGTTTCACTGTTGACTCATTTTTATCAAACATGACTGATTTCTTTTTCCCCGACATGAGGCAAAGTCATTCCAGTAATTTATTCTCAACACTTGTCTGCCTTTCTAGAGGACTTCCAAAATTTTGTGAGGAGATTACCAACGTTCTATGCTCTGAACACATCTGCTGTGCAGTACTTTTGGAAGATGGACCCTGGCGTTCAGCAACGGTTTCAACTGCTGGAGACTAGCACTCAACAGCTGCTCAGCAAAGCACACCGGATTGTCGGCAAACTCTTCAAACTCTGCAAAAGGTGTCGGACTCAGCCCAAAATATCTGTGCCCAGAGAGAGGTAAGAGATGAGCCATGTTCCTAATGGGTTATAAATGGAAATGTCCGTATTTATAATTGATTGTAAAGTGATGAATGGTGAAAAAAATAGTTTGTCATTGCTTCCTGAAGGATTCAGGGTTGAACAGACATTTTTGGGTAACATTTTACAGCAAGATTCCATTTTTTAATGTCAGTTAATTAGGTATCACAAACAAACAATTACAGCATTATTATTCTGTTGATCCCATTGAAAACGTTTTTTATCAAATTCATTTTCAGAAAATCTTTCTTATTCTTAGTTTTAGAAATATGGATCTGTAAAAGGATTGTAAAGTATTTATCCAAATTTATTTTAAGAGTTTTTAGGAAAATGGGCCTGTAAAGGGATTAAAATGTAAAAATACTTTCTTCCTGAAGGATTCAGTGACTTTTCTTGTAACATTTTACAATAAAGTTCTGTTTGTTAACAGTAATTAGGTATCATGAACAAACAATTATATATAGATATTATAGCATTTTTTTTAAACTGCAGTTCTAGTTTAAGATTTGTTTTATTCTGTTGATTTTAAATGTTAATTACTGAAGTTTCTTTTTCACCTTGAAAACAGCAAAGCTGTTGTGGCATTAATAATAAAAACAAACATTAAGGCAGTTTATTATTATTGATAAAAAAATAACAACAGTATTTAATAAATGTTTGTTCATATAACCAATGCTTGCTTATGAGACACCAAATTTTGGTGTCTGCATCAAAAAAAAAAAAAAAAAAAAAAAAAAAAAATTAATTTTATTATATATATATATATATAATAATTTTAAATACATATTCCATCGTCATTCAGCGCAACAGATTTATGTAAAAATGAAACAATGTACTTATCCTGACCTCTACTTTATATAAGAAAAAGTGATCATACTAAATTGTATTACATTTTAAATGATTAAAAACGTTTTGGGTTAAAGTTGGATTTGGTGGATTTGTGGAATAGTGTCAACAATTGGTAAAGATTTTAAATGACAATGAATTTGTTTTTGGTGGCTGATTTAACTTTACACTTTCTAATATAAAAAGGATACATTATAATAAATGTGTTAAACTTTATTTAAACTTTTACAATTTTGATGCTTGAAAACCCCTTTTTTGACGCTTATAAAACTTGAAATATTAAAAATATATCAATATATGACAAAATTAATATTACCCAAGGCAGTAAATGTATTTGTGTTTATTATTAGTTCATGATACCTGATGCATTAACTGATTTTAGCAGACCTTACTGTAAAATATTATTATTACTATTTTTTTTCTTCACAGAATCACAAAATGTTAAGAAAATCCAAAGGCCAAACCCTGAGTTCTGCTATAACATCTTTATTCATCACGATGTCACATGCATATATTGTGCTGTTGCACTGAATCTTTCTTTTGATCTTTTTCCAAATGGATGAACTTCTAGGAGATTTAAAATGCATGTCCTCCGAACTAATTAATTAAGAAATGCCTTTAACACACTACTCAGTCCATATCTGAGGGCAATAGTGGCAAACATAATTGTGTTAAGTCTAGTTCCTTGGCTGAAGTCCCAGCCTCTCTGAAATGATAGAGACTGTCCCATCTAATCATTTCAGGAGTTAGCGGGTGAATAGGTTTTATCTTCCCATCTTTAGGCTAAAGTGCAGGTTGTGTTTTAATGGAAGACATGGGAAACAGGTAATTTATGGGCTCTGCACTGGCATGATAATGCAGTGCCTTTGGTAAGGGCTGGGGAAGGAGAAAGTTCAAGACTGAGGTCTGAAACTGAATGTTCAAAAATGGTAGAGGGTCAGGGCTGAAAAAATGAGAATTATGCAAACCACGCAGGCAGCCAAGTCAAGTGGAAACTGCTTGAGTCAGATGAGGTGAACACGAAGCCTAAAGCGATGATCAGCTTCACAGTTGAAAGTTCTTGGTTCATTAATATTCATATTGACATCTCAAAGACATACTATTCAGATATCCCCATATTATCACTTACGCTGGCTGGGTGCTCTGGGACAACATGTAATACAGATGCTGCAGATCCAGCAACGTATAGAAATCCTCTGATATATACTTTATTCCTTGGAAGAGACAATAAGATTTTCTGATTTGCAATTTTGCACTAGAAACATCTAGAATACTGGAAAATTTGTGATATATTTTCTTGATGCATGGTAATAGTTATATAAATGAAAGATCATACTATTTGATAACATTTTTGGTCAGCATAAAAAAATAATAGAATATACATTGGGGTTTTTTAAAGGTTTTTTTTTTTTGTTTTTTTTTATGACTGCATGCAGTAATATTATGAAATATTGCTTACTTCAATGTTCAATTTTACTGATATGAAAAAAGGAAATCATAGTTTTTATTACACAAGTTTATAGAGTATCTCACAATTCTGACTTTATTTCTCAAAATTTTGAGATTATATTCAATTCTGACTTAATCACAACTGCAAGTTTATATCAAAAGTTTATATATATATATATATATATATATATATATATATATATATATATTTTAGTATACACAAAGATTTGTGTAATATTTTCTTGGTGTGTGGCAACAGTTATACACTTTATAGATCATATTAGTTGGTAAAAAAAAATAACTACAATTACATAAAAAAATTACCTTTAAATACCTGAAATATCTTTGTATGTTTTTTAGCATAATATTCTGGAAAATTGGTGTTACATTTTCTTGGAATACAGCACCAGTTTGATATAGATTTTAATCGGTATTAAAATAACAATGGACATTTTTAAAAGGCATTTTCTTAAAAAATGGTATAGTCTAACTCAAATATTGCTTTTGTCAATGTATAATGTTACTCTTTTGAAGAAAAAAAATGAAATGGCAAATTTTTGCAGTGGAAAAAACAATTGCTGTTTAAATTACAGCAATTTAGAGTGAACATTTGAACTTTATTTTAGTGTCTGCATTGAATTAACACACATTGCACAAACAATAACAATTTGCAAGTTGCTTCAGGAAATAATTACATGATTAATTAGCTTATTAAGCATGCATAATTAATGATTATTTTAATATTAGTCTATCTTATAAACCTGTTAGTTAAAATGTGAAGTAAACAAAGGAAAAGTGATGCACTTGACTTTATCTTGCAGCACTGGTGAAAACAAACATTTCCATATATGAGAATAACATCAGCTCTCAAGTCCAAATGTACAGTACAGTATACTTATACTTTCCAAAGTTTCCTATCTTGGGACTGAGGAGTCTAGGGCATGAGAACAATAACAGCATGCGTTTGAAATGTTTCTACAATCTGCCTTGATCTATCTTCAAGAGCATCCTTCTTCTTTGATAACATATGATTCAAGTTGCAGCAAGAAGAATAAAGCAGACAAATAGAAAAGACATTTTATTAGACTGCTTTTGAGTTTCTGATTTACTGTTTTGTTTTCTCTGTCAGTTCATCATTCACACTTGATTTATTTGATTTTCACACTTCCTTAAAATTACTTTTTTTTTCATTCCTTTTGTCAGGCAGAATTTATCAACAACTTGATAAATTTGTTCATAAAATGCATTCCTATTTATCTGATTGTTTGTTTTGCTTTATGTTTGCATATTACTTTGTCTTTCACTATTCCTTTAAACCGTATTGGTGCTTTAAAATAATCAAATACATTACACTGTGAATATGATAGTTGGTTTTAAGTGATTATACTGCCTGACAAATGCATATTCCTTCATGGCTGTAATTTCCATAAGAAGAGCAAAAATGCCTATTTAAGCTATTGTTGTTCTTCCATCGGATGTTTTAGGGTCTAAAAATATGGAAATTTTGGAGCAATTGTTTTCTCATGGAATGAATGTGCATGCACATGTTTTGTCTCTGGTGTGTATTTCCGTTTCGCTGTCAGTGAAATATGCTGACAGGCTGCTGAGATTTCCTCCATTGCCAACCACCTGCATACTGACTGTCTCTTAGGCAGCCTGGTGCCATGAATATTTATACATTCTGTTGCCATCACTTATGTTTTAATCCAGAGTAAACTGTTTTTCTCTGCGCAAGTAGAAATTCCATGCAATGAAAATCTTCAGCTATCTCACAGGATAGCATAACAAAAAGGACTCTGAAATTGCTGAAATAGATTTTTCGAACTGTGAAAAGAAGAGCTGCTGCATAAGTCAAGCCTTGAAAATAATGAGTTGTTTATCTAAAAGCCAGTTCAGAGGAGAATTAAAAATATTTTGGGCCTTAAAGGAACACTCCACTATTTTTGAGAGTGGGATCATTTTCCAACTCCCCTTGAGTTAAACAGTTGAGTTTTACCTTTTTAGAATCTATTCAGCCAATCTCCGGTCTGATGGTAGCACTTTTAGCTTAGCTTACCATAGATCATTGAATCTGATAAGACCGTTAGCATCTCGCTCCAAAACAACTAAACAGTTTCGATATTTTTCCTATTTAAAACTTGACTCTTCCGTAGTTACACTGTGTGCTAAAACCAATGGAAAATGAAAAGTTGCCATTTTCTAGGCCGATATGGCTAGGAACTATACTCTCATTCCAGTGTAATAATCAAGGAACTTTGCGCTGTGTAATATCATTGCACCTGCTGAACCCATGGTATGGCAGCAAAGTTCCTTGATTATTACGCCGGAATGAGAGTATAGTTCCTAGCCGTATCGGCCTAGAAAATTGTAACTTTTAATTTTCCATTGGTTTTAGTACACAATGTAACTACTAAGTCAAGTTTTAAATAGGAGAAATATCAAAACTCTTTGGTGATAATGGTCTAATCAGATTCAATAATCTATGCTAAGCTACAGCTAGAGTACTACTGCCAGTCCCAGAGATCAGCTAAATGGATTCAAAAATGGTAAAACTCAACTGTTTAACTCTAGGGGAGTTGGAAAATGAGCCTATTTACAAAAATAGTGGAGTGTTCCTTTAAATATGCAGAAGTGTCATCCTCTTAAGCTTATGATTTATCTTTCAATTAAGATTTTTAACTAGTGACATTAATATGTGTCAAAAATTGCATTCAGTATGGCTTAATTTCATAGACTTGGTGCAATGACACAGACGTCATTTATTTTTTTAACTTTTTAAATGCTGCACCAGTTGAATTTGTACTGTTATTGTGTTTGGAAAACAAAGTGAAATGGAAAATGGGAGATTTTAGCTGATGTTTACAATTTGACTTCATGTGACAGATCGTGCTGATCCACTCCACTGAGTTCATTTGCCAGTGGCTTCAGAGAAATTCATTACAGTGTCTGAATATGCATGTTATGTTAATTTTTGGAGGATGGCATTTTTTCATGCTTATAAAATGGATGAAATTATTTGGAAATAATGTAGTGTATAGGGTAAGCATTGATTTTTCCAAATTTTCTTCTAAAACTATCTATTATGAGAGAGAGAAAAAACAAGCTGTATTTTTCAAAGAATCAAGTACTTTCATGTCTCAAGCTTAGGGCATTTTATACAGTATATACTTTACTTTAGTGTTCAGCTGCTTTCCTTTTACACACACAGACACACACGCGCACACACACGCACACACACACACACAGTTACTCCAATCTGGTAGATTATTATCTTTTTGATTTAACTTTTGATGTGCAAAGAACAAATGCCACACTGGACCACAAAACCAGTCATAGGTGTAATTTCTTTTAAACGGCATTACAGCATCTGAAAGTTGAATAAATAAGCTTTCAATTGATGTATGGTTTGTTAGGATAGGACAATATTTGTCTGAAATACAACTATTTGAAAATCTATTTGGAATCTAAGGGTGCAAAAAAAATCTAAATATTGAGAAAATCGCCTTTAAAGTTGTCCAAATGGAATTCTTAGCATATTACTAATCAAAAATGATGTTTTGATATATTTCTTAATGGAACATGATCTTCACTTAATATCCTAATAATCTAAAAGAAAAAGAAAATAAAATTTATAATTTTGACCCATACAATGTATTTTGGCTATTGCTACAAATACACTATTTCAGCTACTATTTCATTAGGCTCTAAGGTTCTTGGAGATTGAGCAAAATAAAACATGTTCCTATGAGCTTCAAGTACCCTGATTAATTTTTGTGACATCTTCAATGTTGCTACTTTCAGTACTTAAACTTTACACTTTATCTATGATGAAACTAAGTATAATTTACAAATTTGGAGACAATCTGACTTATCACATTCATTCCTTCACCATAGGCCTCTCAGCTACTGGCTGAGGTATATCCTCTCCATCATGTACTGCAGTGAGAACAATCAGATAGGCTCCTACATGGAGGAAACGCGGACCTGCTCCTGTCATTACGAGCACCCGTCCTGCCAGGGTGTTATCCCGTGCGCTGTAGGCGACGGCCCTCACTGCGCCTCCTGCTCCTACGAGAACCGCTCTCGCTGTGCCAGCTGCAATCCCGGCTACATGCTGAGCCAAGGGACCTGTAGGAATACCATCCCGGATTCTACCGACAACTACATTGGGTTCGAGACGGACCTTCAGGACATGGAGCTGCGCTATCTGCTGCAAAAGAAGGACGGGCGGATCAGTATTCATGCCATGTTCATAAGCAATGACGTCAGACTCAACAACTGGTTTGATCCCAGCTGGAGGAAGAGGATGCTGTTGACGCTAAAGAGCAACAAGTTCAAATCTAGCCACGTTCACATGCTCCTAGGGATCTCCCTGCAGATATGCCTTACTAAAAACAGCACCCTGGAACCTGTGCTGTCCGTCTACATCAATCCATTCGGAGGTAGTCATTCTGAGAGCTGGATCATGCCAATTGACCAGAACAATTACCCTGACTGGGAAAGGACCAAGTTAGACATCCCGCTTGACTGTTATAACTGGACCCTGACTCTGGGAAACAAGTGGAAGACCTTTTTTGAGACAGTACACATTTACCTTAGGAGCCGCGTCAAAACAGGATCGGCTCAAGGGAACGGCAGCGTCCATTTCGAGCCATTGGAATACATGGACTCGTCCCGTAACCTAGGCTACATGAAAATCAACAGTATGCAGGTGTTCGGATACAGTATGCACTTTGATCCGGATGCCATTCAGGACTTGATCCTGCAGCTGGACTACCCATACACGCAGGGCTCGCAGGACTCGGCCTTGCTCCAGCTGCTGGAGATCCGAGACCGGGTCAACCGACTCTCTCCACCGGGCCAGCAACCTCTGGATCTGTTCGCCTGCTTATTACGCCACCGTCTCAAACTCTCTACCACTGATGTGGTCCGAATCCAGACTGCTCTTCAGGCCTTCAGTGCCAAGCAGCCCAACTCAAAGGAGTATGAAACTACCAAACTATGTAGCTAAAAAGGCACTACAAGGTAGCAGTATATTTGTAGCTATTTCAGTAACTGTAGTTAAATGGCCTGATATACAGTACATTCAGAAAAAAAAACATTGGACATCTGCTGGGATACAGTGTTGATGGTGATGCCACAGTTCTGGTTTGAAGCACTGATGTAATGATGTAATGGGCCACTTAAGAAGAATGGCCAAACCCTTTGCCTTTTCTTTTCTTAACTGCAATGATGATTTACAATAACTCATTGCGTGATGACCTCATGTCTGTTTCTGCAGAATTTAGCATCAGCTAAATTAACCCTGTCCTGATAAACAATGTGTGCGGTAGGACTCATCCGGGAACAGTCTCTTGACTTTTATTTTCACCTCTTTATTCTCTGCAAGCATAACAGAGACCGTAAACACATGGTGAGCCAAACCTTGTTAGTGTAATCAGGGTTCCTGCTGCGTCTGGGCAGAATTCCGACTTTATTTTAGTTTTTTTTTTTTTTTGTCTTTTCTATGCTGTCTGTCAACACTGTAACTCTCAAAAATATCAGTATCCTAATCAACAATAGATGGTTTTGTTGATGCTTAAAGTATTTTTATGGTATTGGTTGGAATATGAATGTAGGAGGAAAGCGGTTTAAAAATCTCAACACCGTTAGCAAGGTACTTATTATATATGCTGTTTCATGTACATTTATTTTTATAAAATCTATTATTTGTGACAAGTTACAAAGGTAATGTCCATACAATGTATAGAACATGAAATTGTTAATACTCTAAATAAAAGTCATTTTTATGTGCCGTCTGTAAATACTTTAATTGTTTGAATTGCACATTGAATTTATGAAATATTTTTATTTAAAGGTTTTGTTTAGAATCTGTTAGTCTTAAATTATACACACATGTACAGTCTTGAGAGTTTAAATAAATAAGTATATATTTATATATATTTAAAATATATTCAAAAATATTTCAGACTCTCTCTGTATAGATGGTTTTTAGTAAATAGAAGTACATCTCCTCACCTATCCATATGCTTTTTAAAAAAGCTGGCAGGCAATTCTTTCTGAGAAATGATTCCTTGAGAGAGCCAATTCATCTATGAGAAAAGCTTGACAACTTGCATGTCTGGAGAAAAAAAAAACACATTAAAAGCAAAGCCCTCGACTGCTTTTTGGAATAAACACCTGATGACTAGTCCCTCATCTTATTTTCTTTAGATCACCTTGAGATGAAGTAAGCCACGTCATTAAGGAACAAATGATGAAAAAGTTAAACAACTCTTTTTCCTTCAGAGATAACCGAAAGTTACATGAGTTATTGATAAGTCAGCCGTGATATGTCTCAAGAAAGGGCCTGGCAAAAACATGCATTTAAAGGGGCGACAGAAGGGGCCAAGTAATTAATCATTACAGAAAGCAGTTATCAGGAATGCAGTTCACAGATATGATGACGAAAATTTTGTGATGAACAACTGGGACATATTGCACATCAGACACATCTGGAGGGACATCTGTTTTCTGCATATCCAGTTCTACAATGACAGGAGAATGATTTCCGCCTAGCCAAATACAAAAATTGTGCATTTACAGTAAACAAATGCATGTTAGCCAGGAGACAGCAGAGATCATTTTCTTTGAGGTTTCTCTTGCAGTCTTCATTCTTAAAGGATTAGCTCACCCACAGATGAAAATTCTGTCACTATTTAATCACTGGTGCAGTGTCATTGAAAACATATAGTTTTTTTTTACTTTTTTGTTTATGTTGCACAAAAGGAGAAAGTTTGAACAATGTTCTGGTGCAATTGCGGTGAATGAGAACTAAGGTTTAGTGATCCAATCACAATGGTTAACAGCCTACCAGGGTGGAAGATTATCCATGAATAATGACTTACATTTCGGTATTTTACTCACTTGGAAAACTTGGAGACTTGGAGGCTGCGCGCCTCGCACAATTGCAAATTATTTAACTTTTCCACTCAAGTCGAGCCTGGGGTGTGAGACATACAGCATCGTCTGCGATAATATGTTAATTGTTATTGTAATGATGTGCAATATGACGTTATCAATTAGGCTATATCACAAAATCACAGCACACACATTAATTTATTAGTCTATTAAATTTTTATTTAATGTAGGCATAGTTAATTTAATCTATATCACACAAAGAGTACCGTTTTTTTCTGCAGATGCATGAACACATTAAATAATAAATTTATACAAGTTCAATAAAGCAATACATCACTTTTAGACATAGTATTGCTTGTTTTTGCTCAATTTGCCAACAAAAGTAGTTCCAAACAGATCACAGCACTGTTTTGTGTCTCTGAGCAATGGACGGCGTTTACTTATTTAATGAATCATCTTTTTGAATGAATCAGCTGAATAAATGATTAAGTGATTCACTCATTGACAAAGTCAGATGCTTCGTTCCTGAATGAATCAGCTGTTTGAATGAATCGGTTAAATCTCAATGACTCACCCGTTAAAGGGTTAGTTCATCCATATATTAAAATTATGTCATTAATGACTCACCCTCATGTCGTTCCAAACCCGTAAGACCTCCGTTCATCTTCGAAAAACAGTTTAAGATATTTTAGATTTAGTCCGAGAGCTTTCTGTCCCTCCATTGAAAGTGTATGTACGGTATACTGTCCATGTCCAGAAAGGTAATTAAAACATCTTCAAAGTAGTCCATGTGACATCAGAGGGTCCGTTTTTTGAAAGAATCGAAAATACATTTTGGTCCAAAAATAGCAAAAACTACAACTTTATTCAGCATTGTCTTCCCTTCCGGGTCTGTTGTGAGCACGTTCACTGCAATGTAGTGATATCCGGTTCACGAACGAATCACTCGATGTAACCGGATCTTCTTGAACCAGTTCAACAAATCAAACTGAATCGTTTGAAACGGTTCGCATTCCAATAAACACGAATTACTTAATCTGTTAACTTTTTAATGTGGCTGACACTCCCTCTGAGTTAAAACCAATATCCCGGAGTAATTCATTTACTCACAGTACACTGACTGAACTGCTGTGAAGAGAGAACTGAAGATGAACACTGAGCCGAGCCAGATAACGAACAAACGATTGATTCGTTCTCGAGTCAAGAACCATTTCTGTCGGACGCGTCCGATTCGAGAAGCAAGGAGCTGGTGATACTGCGCATGTGTGATTCAGTGTGAAGCAGACTGACACACAGCGTGTCTGAACCGAACTGGTTCTTTTGGTGATTGATTCTGAACTGATTCTGTGCTAATGTTATGAGCATGGGTAAACCGCAGGCTTGAATCAAGGGCAATCATCACCAATGACGTCATTACATCGAGCACAAAAGAACCGGTGAACCGTTTTCTTCAACCGGTTTATTGAATCGAAATGTCCGAAAGAACCGGTTCGCAGAAAAGAACCGAACTTCCCATCATTACTGGTGATCCGAAAACTGATGCAACCAGATATTGACTCGAAAACGAGTCAATCTTTTGTTCATTATCTGGCTCGGCTCGTGTTCATCTTCAGTTCTCTCTTCACAGCAGTCCAATCAGTGTACTGTTTGAGTAAATGAATTACCCTGGGATATTGGTTTGTTTGAACTCAGAGGGAATGTCAGCCACATTAAAAAGTTAACAGCTTAAGTCATTTGTGGATTAATGCTTAATGGAGATTCGTTTCAAACGATTCAGTTCGATTTGGTGAACTGGTTCAAGAAGATCCAGTTACATCGAGTGATTTGTTCACGAACCGGATATCACTACACTGCAGGGAACGCGCTCACAACAGACCCGGAAGAGAAAACAATGCTGAATAAAGTCGTCGTTTTTGTTATTTTTGGACCAAAATGTATTTCGATGCTTCAACAAATTCTAACTGACCCTCTGATGTCACATGGACTACTTTGATGATGTTTTTATTATCTTTCTGGACATGGACAGTATACCGTAAACACACTTTCAATGGAGGGACTGAGAGCTCTCGGACTTAATCTAAAATATCTTAAACTGTGTTCCGAAGATGAACGGAGGACTTACAGGTTTGGAACGACATGAGGGTGAGTTTTTAATTGCATAATTTTTTTATGGTTGAACTACTTTTTGGGTGAACTAACCTTCTAACATTCACTTGTTGTCACCTACTGGCGGTTTTAATGTCACATTTCGACTTTTTTTCATGTTTTAAATTACTTCAAACATCAGTATTCACTGTTTTATGTTAAAAAACAAAACATTAGGCTTATTTATACATATGTAACTGAAGTTTAAATGATCCATGTCCCCTCTGAGATACATAAACTGTGTAAATACATTTCAGAAATAGATTCCAGAAATGTTGTTTTATGTTGGAAGGAAAGATACTAAGTACCGGACAAAGTGCTTCTTATTCTTACCCAGAAATACAAAATGGAAGAAATAGTTCAAATTGAACACAATCCTGCTACTCCAGCTGTGTATGAACATTTTTATATATTTATTTGCTTCTTTTCCATTTTGCATTTACTTGTACTTTTACTTACATACTTTTTGTACTTAATTCAATAAATATCTCATACTTTAAGACTTTTACTCAAGTAATATTCTAAACGACGACTTCAACTTCTACCAAAGTCATTTTCTGGTAAGATATCTGTACTTTTACTTGAGTATGACTTTCAGGTACTTTATACAACTCTGCTTTTGTGTTCAACACAGGAAAGTAATTTTGGTTTGAAATGACATGAGGGTGAACAAATAATGACAGAACTTTTATTTTGGAGTGAACTAGCCTCTTATTATTCCTCCTTGTGTGCACTTTATACAACAAACTGTAATTTTTATTTGTAACTATTACTATTTCAACTTTCATTAGAGCTGTTTATTCGAGCACATTTATAAAGGGGTCAGAACAAAGGGTCAGTCTTTCTACATCACTTCTACAGCAAATTGGTGTTAAATTCACAGTTACGAAGTGAGAAAAGCTGCCGTCACAATGGCACAATAATCACCACCTACAATTACTACTCAAGCACTTACAGCTACAATTAAAGAAGACTAAAGTCAGCTAATAGAAGGTTTAATATTTTATAGGTTTTATTAAAATGTATAATATATGTATGGTCTCCTCAGATCTAGCATTTAGTGTATATATACAGAAATAGCCCATTTAAAAAGAATACCACATTCATTTCACATTTATGTTAATTTATAAGGTCTCATAATGTTAGGTTTTTGCAACAGTCCATTACTACATACCAAAAAATAAAGCCAAAATGCATTTTTATTTGAAAAGAAACCCCCAAATACAACTTCTCTAAAATATCTATGATCCGTGGACTGTCTATACTGTTTGTTTTTACTCCTTCTATTGAAAACTCAATGTTCCCCAGAAGAGCAATTTTTGCAACCTCATTCTGTGTTCTTCATAGTTCATCACACAAGCACAATCAAGAAAAACTCCCAAAGTGACACCATCTCCTTACTGAACCCCAGCCTATTGGAAAGGAATATGTTCTCCCATATAAATGTAATGGTTGCACTAAAAGATAATATGAAAGTGCAATAGCGTAGGAACAATTTTTTTTTTTTTTTTTTTTTTTTGGTGAAGGTGACACTGTAACACAAAAAATAAAATCTCCATGAAAATCATTCCCTGTGTAACTTTATCTTATCTAGCACAAGGTGTCCTAGCAGTGTGGGGTCATTTCTAACATGAATAACTCTCCCCTAACTTGAAATGGTCTAAAGTGCATCCATTTTATATGAGAGCGCTTGCTGCACATGGCAGGTAATTGACATTTGTGTGAGCTGCATATTTGTAGTGCAAATGTTTAGGGGCATAAATTATATTTATGCACATTACATTTTGCTGCCTGAGGGGGTAAGTGAAACTAATTTAGTGGCAATAAAACTAAATTAATGGACTACAAGCATCTGAGCACATAAAGAAGCAATTCTGTTTGAAAGTTATATTAACATCGAGAGTATGTAATTGTGGAAAGGGCCTCATAAAAAGTAATGATTTTATAGGCCAAAAATAAATGTGTGTCTCGATGGAATTATCCAAGTTTCAATCAAAGCTCATCAGCTCCATTTGGATCAAGAGAGACACAGATTTGGCCCAGTGTTGAAACCGTTTCAGCATATTTAATGAACTGGAAGCAGGGCATTCAGATGTGGCTAATGATGGTGATACAGGCTCTAGAGAAAAATCGCTCAGGCATGTCGAAAATTAAGAGTTTTCTCATTGATCTGTAGCCCTCCAATATATATATATATATATATATATATATATATATATATATAAATATATATATATATATATATATATATATATATATATATATATATATCAATAAACACTTTCTGACAATTACGTTCTGTACTGTAACTAATTAATCTAAATGAAGTCTGCCTATATACTCTGTTTAACATGCTGAAGATTCCAAGCCTAGAGTTCTAATCTATGCGACAGAGTCATAATAACAGAGAACATAGGGTGTTTGTTTACACTTTGTGCATTTTTGCTATTCTGGTAGCTATCCGTTGATGAAAAGACCAGGTGTAAAAGTCTTCCAAGACAAATTCAACAAGAATAAGTGACGGATTGAAACACAAACAAGATGTGACTGCAGTATGTAATAAATAAGGCACATGGATGGAGCAACTGACTCAAAGAGGTCAAAGGGCTCATGAAAGATTACCTTTTCACTGAAGAAAGCAATATTATGGATAAAGAACTTAAAAAAAAAAAATGTAATGATGAATTAGTTTGTTACAAACACACAGCTTTCACTTCACAAAATATTAATTTGATGGACAGGATTGTTTTTTTTGTTTTTGTTTTTTATGAGCTATTTGGACTGGTCATTCTGACGACACCTATTCATTGCACTGACTGCAGAGGATCCACTGGTAAGCTAGTTATGTAATAATAACTTTCTCCAAATCTTTTCTTATTGGACACACTGGATTACCAAAGGGTAAATACAGTTTAGGCTAATTAACTTTTTGGATGAACAATGTTCCTCTTAGGTAGACAACCTGAATTTTTCAAATTAAAAAAAGTGTTATTTTTTTTTGCCTACACATTCAGATTGAGAGTGTAAAAGTGCTTCATAAGTAATTAGTGCAACTCTAATTTTCCTGTCAGATTGGTGTTTTTCTGTACAACATGCACCAGTGTGCACAGAAGGCAATTAAGACAATCCCCATTAACATTTTTTAGGAGCGTGAGGAATTATGCACAGACCTCATTTGTATCCAGACGCTTCCCTGCGACATTTTTTACTTTGCGGCTTTAAGGTTTATGTGAACTGCAATAATAAAGCTTATATATTGTGTATCACATTCTGAAGGTAGTAATAATTGGAAAATGTCCTAGTATCTAATTCATTTCAGCGCAGCAGTCTGCACTTTGCAGTCTTTTTTAAATGCCACTTTTATGGATGTCATCCGGAGCCAAGAAACATTTAATTTGAGAGGGAAAAAAAGAGTTTGATGTACTTTGTAATTTGCTTTTAAGCTTCATTGCACTAAGTTAGTCAAAGCCTCGAATTCATAATGCATACATAGTATAGCTGCACATCGGTTAAGCAGCTGTACATACCACCTGCGATAACTGCAGTGATTTGACGCACAATCGTCCAACAGAGACACCCTGATGCCATGCGGAGACATCCTTGAAGATACAGAAAATTGCCTTTTTCCCTCCCTAGAGAATGTGTCAGATGAAATCAACAGGGTGGAAAAAATAATTGTTTGTATTGCATGTCATCGTTTCTCCATACAGTAAACAAAATGAAAGGGAATTCTGAGGATGAGCGGTGAACATTATTGACACAAACCGTTCTCCAGTCTTTTGTCCCCATCTAATTCTGATCATCGACGAGAGTGGCATTATACGCTGATTGGCACATTGCGCTGAAAGGAAAGTCAGCACCGTTTCCAGAGAAAATGAAGGCGTGTGGCTTGTCACTGTGCTCCCCTGCAGTTAGTGCATGTAGGAGTGCTCTCCTGGGCATTTTCTCATTTATGATTGCTTTTCCCTCTTGGCACTTCTTGGACTCCCAATCCCCTTTCTTTTGCTCTGTTATATATGTAGTTTGACTGGCGGGCAGTTCCTCATTATTTGCATTCTGATAACTGCCAGCACTAATGAGAGAAGGGACCGGTGCTGCCATGACAGAGCTGGTGGATTAATGCCCAAGAAACAGCGAGGGAAGTCGGGGAATAGTTCATTATGGCACATATACGACATTTTAACACTGTGATGCTCTATCTAGTAATATGGCATAATAAAAACACCCAAGACCACTGAGACCCCACCTGAGGGACCGTTCTGCCTGTGGGGACCACGTTGTCTTTTTTTAGAGCAATGTGCATTTAAAAGTGTTCGACTTCTGGCTCTTTATTAATAGATAAAGTAGTGTGTTTGTGGCATCTTCGACTGGAGAATAATAGATTCAGAGCCTGAGAGCTGAAAAAAAAAAATTATGGAATACCTGCGACTTTTTTCTTGACTTTAAGATTTGATTTCTAATTCAGGTGTATTGATTTTGCAATGCAAACACAAGGGTTAGTTATGAGGACCTGTTTGAATTGCATTGATCATCGTTGGCCAGCACTATAATTTGGAATAATATTGGACTTTAGGGAGAGGTTAAATTTGAGCACAATTGAGTTTCTACCTCAAGAAAGAAAGAAAGAAAGACAGGAAAGACATCATCTGGAAATGTATTTGTAAAAGCAAAATATGTAAAATTATATATATATATATTATATATATATATATATATATATATATGACAAGATAAAATTTTTATTCTATGATATATACATGAAAATCAATACATACCTATTTAATTGCAAACATTTAAACTGAATTTACATTTACATTACTTTTAGTCATTTAGCAGATACTTTTATCCAAAGAGACTTTCTTCCTAGAAAACAATTCCTCAGTAAACAGAAAAATTTGCTAATATAGTTAAAGACTGTATAAATTACTATAAAATTCTTATTCATATATATAATTTGTCATAAAGTATCATTCATGTAAAATACTAAATTAAATATTATTAATTGTCTACTGAGAAAAAAAAAAGCCATGGGGTTAGTTATGAGAACCTGTTTGAATTAGTTAGCTGGACCAAAATTGGACTGCAGGGAGAAGTTACTGTATATTTTATCACTATTGAGTCTTTAAAAAAAAAAGGAAAAACAGGCAGTCAGCAAAAATCCCTCAACGCTACAAAATGACTTGTGTATTTGGGGATAAAATATACAGCTATTCCACAGAAATATTTATTAAACGTCAAATTGATGATGTCAAGGGTGCCAGCCAGCCTCCCAATGCCACCGGTGCTGACGACGCATAGCCATCCCTCAAATAGGGCCCAGTGGTTCTGCACGAAGACAAATGATCCTTTCATTTGAAACGGAGTGTTTCCTTAAATACCTGCTGTGCTAACGAGGCCCTCATGTTGTGTTTGAGTCTCACTCGTCGCTCTATTAGCATCCGGGGCCCGAGCACAGGGCTGATCTCACTGAGTGATTAACTAAACCTCGGGGCTGACAGGCCTGCGAGCCTCTACGGAGGGAGAAGCCGGACTAATGTGGGGCTCTGTTTAACAAGCCTGGTGCAGATAGGAAAGATAGCAAGCAGAAGACGGAGGTGGGAGGATGGTGATGGTGTGATGGCTGCTCAACCACACAAGAGAGACTCCCGGGCTGACAGGAGTCAGGGAAGCCCCCTAATGAGCGGCTTCTGATGGATGCCTGAAAGCTGGAGCAATGCAGTAGCGCGCTAAAGGTTTCAATGTTCCTGTAACCAGCTCTAAAAGCAAATGGCAGAACATGTCAACACTCTTCACAATCACACGGCTATGACAGCACTGCCTTCTGTCACAAATCTGAATCAATTAGTTAATTGTTGTGCTGGAATTTAATCCAGAGTTTACATTCTTGTGCACAGTAACACCATTTATCAGTAGGCAAATTTTTTTATTTAGTGAATATTTTTACATTGTTACCAAAAATAGCTGTTTTGACCTTTTGATTATCAAAGAATCTTGAAAAATAAAAAAATATAATAATAGTTTCCATAAAACTGATTTTCAACATTGATAATAATAATAAATATTTATTGAGCAACAAAACAGCATATTAGAATGATTTCTCAGGGAACATGTGTCATCAAAATTCAGATTTGCCATCATAGAAAACAAATTACATTATAAAAAATTAGATCAAATTGTTAATTATTTTTTTTTTTTTAGTAATTTAGTACTATTGATCAAGTCAATTACCCTTGTAAAATCTCATTGTAAAATGTAAAAACTTACTTAGGTTTTGTAATTAATAAATATAATTACAAATTAAAACTTATATGTGTGTGTATTTATAAACTTTATATGTGTGTACTATTATTGTAATATATTGTCACTGTTGGAGGCTGTTACTATAGAACAAATAGTGGATTATGCTATATTTGAACTATTATCTTATCTATTAACCTCAACCAAAACCAATTTTGCTTCATTTGAGTTTTGGAAATTAAACAAACAAACGTGATAAGAAAAGTGTTGTAATACAGTCAGACAGTCAAGTTTTGCTGGAGAAGGAGTTTCAGGCATCAAATCAAAGCAATATTCCTAACTTCTAGTAAAAATGAAAGTTATCAACTTTCTTTTTGAAAATGGTGGAAGGAGACAGAAAGAAAGATTCTCAAAGAGAGGTTCTGAACAATAGCTACACATGGCGTGATTATAGTCATTATGGTGGACGTAAACTGACAGCTATGCTGATGTCCTGGAGGTATTGCAAATGTATAGATGACAGTCTCTCCTGAGGATATCAAATTGTTTGAAAACAGCTTAATTAGCAGCTAGATCCGTTTATCGTTACAGACGAAAGCTCTCTGGTGTTCACTTCATCACAGGTTTCAAAGCATTATGGTCAGGAGAGAAAATGAGTGACACTTTAAATAATATTTCAATTAGCACACTAAACATAGCATCTAAATAAACACAATTACAACCTGCAAGTGTAAAAGTCATTGTTTACTTCAACTTTCAATGACAAAACTTCATTTTTACTGGTTTCAAGAAAGCGGGAATAAGGCCAAGGTATAGGTTCAGCCTGCTCCTCATTATCTCTCAGAAACATAAAAATACGGTGGAGAAACATATCAGGTGATAAAACCTGTGACAGAGACCAGTTTCCATCAGTCAGCCTAGCACTTGCGAAACCACCGCAGCTTCTTTGTGTGCTCAAGTCAGCATTTTATCAGCCTATTAAAACTACTCTGAGCTGTCACTGCAGAACGCACCGAGTGCCCATTCCTCCTTTTCTGTGTGACATGTTCTGGAGCTTGCTGGGTATAGTGTTTGTAGGTATGAAGCTATGTCAGGATACTGTAACAATAAGAGAACACTTTGCTCTTAAACATGCCCAAAATCCTCATTATCTGTTGCTAAATTCTGAATTAATCATTTATGGCCAATACCTTCTCTGACACTCTACTGTGAACAGGAGATTTTTTATTTATTTTTACCCTGTCTGAATTCAGTTTCAGGGCAACACTTGCTATTTCTAACACATTGGTTCAAGTTGAGTTGGCTAGATTATATCATTTTCCCTATATTTTTTATTCAATAAAATAAAAAATAAACATGTATACAGTAGGCAATGCATCTTCGATAGAAGTGTAAACAAAGAGTATTAATTATTTGATAATTTGGGGGGTTTAAGATACATATAATGTTAGATACATTAGATTGATGATTAATGAAAATTTTGCAAGAAAATACTATTTCTGAACACCAAATTTTGTTAGCCAAGTCTACAGTATTTGTGTGTGTGTATGTGTGTGTGTGTGTGTCATATAATCCCCTCTCTTTGTATAGTGCATAAATAAATATCACGCAAAGGTAAAGACAGAATACATGTTTAATTTTCATCATTTACTTTTTAAAAATAAATCTTGACTCAAAAACCAAAAATATCAGGTTGCCATGACTGTGAGAAAGGGAGATTTTTATTTCATTTCTTTTTATTCAGCCCTGTCTGAATTTAGCTTCAGGGATACACTTTCTATTTCTAACATGTTAGTTCAAGATGAGTTGGCCAGATTATATAATTTTTATAATCATATTTTGACTTTAGTTAAAAATGTGTCAGATCATTTTAACAAATGAATCCGTTTTTTGACATACAAAAAAAGATTAATTATTTAAAAATTATAGGATTTTTAAGTTACAGTACTACTCTAAACAATTATCACCAAGAGTTAAATGCAGAATGTGTATAATTTGCTTCATTTAATAATAAATCTTTACTCAAAAACCAAAAATATCAAGTTGTCATGGCAATTATCTGTTCTTGATAAATAAGAGACATGTACAAGTACATTCTAATCCTTTTTTCATGTTGCAGGATGTCACTAACTCTTACAAAAATGTTTTGTTGTCACACTAACATCTCTCCTATTAAACAGAAAAAGTGTTTGTCAGAAAAAAAAAAAAAGTTTCTTAAAAAAAAAAAAAAAGTGGCCAGTAGGGATTAAAAATATTGCAACCTGCCACTTTCTTTTGTCAGAACTTTCCGTACCTTGAGCTTTGAAGTCTCTTTAGAAGTGTTAAACCACAGTTAATTAGCATAATAGAAACGTTAACAGAGGAAAGCACACAAATCACATCTCGCAAACAGGGACAGCCACCAGGGGAAAAAGTTGCAGGTGTAGGCGTCTGAAAAACTAGATTTTTCACCCACATTTCTGCAATATCTCATATCAAGACATTAAATATGGATGCATATTTTATCAACACATTGAAGGTTCAAAAGAGAGTCTTCTTCAATGTCTCTTTCATGTCTTCATGTACATCATCGCCGTATCGCTTATCAGACCTGACACATATACCTTGCACAATGCAGCCAATTATTTCTTCTCCCTTGGAGAAACATGCTGGAATGTTGACGCTAAAGCAGACAAAGACTTTCAGGCTGGCTTTGAAGAGCGCTTACTTTTTCCTGTGAGGACCTAAATTAGCAGTTGTATCCCCAACTTTAGATGAGCATTTCTAGCGGCAAGATATATTCCTCTTCCGCTTCTTTCTGATTTGATTTTCTGTGTTCTTTGATAGTGTTTCAATAGAGACCATAGTGCTACATTCACTTTGGGAAAAAAATAAAATGACAAAATCGATGAAGCCCTCCTAATTTTTCCTTAACCTATCGGCATTCAAAAGGCAAAAAGGATAGAGTATGCATTAATAGAAGTTCAAAGATCACTTGAAATCCATAGAATGATAAAAGACACTGACAAAAATTTGGGTAGGCAAACAGTTCTTGCATAATATTCCTCCATAGGCCTTCACATTGGTTTCAAAAGCAAATGCCTTCTATTACTGAATCAGACCCTTCAAGTTTGCATCCTCCGCACACCATGTGAAAGCATTGCTTTTTGCTCGGTGGAAGAAGTTTATTTTTTATTTAATTACCTGAAAGAAGCTGTATCTTTCAAAAGCTGTCTTCATTAGGTGATTTGCACAAGTTGAGAGATATTGGTGACACCTCAGGTGGTCTACGCACATCTGAAGGCACTCTTTCTCCTCTCATCTCCTTTTGTTGCCCTGCTAGCTTTTGATGAAAACGAGATCATACACAAGGTTGTTTTCACTCAAGGAGCTTACAGCGACAAACAGATGCCTTGAAATTTATCTTCTATTATACCACTTGCTATATAAATACATAGTGGTTTCGGACGTGATGGTACTAGGCTATATATCCATTTGGTGTGGAGGGTGCATTTTACGTTAAAAGCCAATATTCAGCACACTTGCTGTGCGTGTGACTCTAAGCTTGAAGTACCGTAAAGCATAACAAGCAGAATAATTAGAGGGTAAAAATACTTGATAATATCGCTTTGTTTTTTGCCTCACATAGCGTGAATCCTGTAGTAACCGGTTTAGACAGAGGAAATGTAAAATTTATGAGCTCTTAAATGAGCACTTTGGGGAGTGTGGATTTATGCCCTGCTGAGGTGTTTATGAACAAGCAAGCCTTAATCATGACAATGTCCGGGATTTCTTTTTCTCAAAGGAAGTCCTTGAATATTTATGATTTTGTAGGAAAATATAGAAACTCAAATGCATATGAGTAAATCTCATAAATCCAGTCAAGAACACGTCTAGGTCATATTTGCACCCAAAATAAATAGTTATATGTATACCTATTGTACATTATAGTGCAGTATATTGAATTTTTTTAATAATGTTAAACATAATTTATATATATATATATATATATATATATATATATATTATAAATGTAAAGCACATAAATAAAAAATAAAGTTTTCATACTGTATATTAAGCTAACATTTGTTATGCCTTTAAGCTGATTTAAATAATAATAATAAGAAATAATAATAATAAAATGCATCTGAGTAGGGTGAAAAAAATCACATATTTTATTTTCCTTGTTTTTTGAGGTCAAATGTGACATATTTTTGTAAGATTTGCCCATCCCTGTTTTTAGGTTTTAATACTTAAACTGTCTCATTTGTCATATAAATAGTTAATCGGCAGTCAGAGGAATTAAACAGCTAACAAAATCATGTCTTTGTGTAAATAACTAAGTTAGAGACTCAAAATTCAGATTTCTGAAGATTCACAAGGACCCTCATGACAGAACAGTGGGCATGAAAAATGTATTTTGTGCACGTACAAAGTGCAATAACAAAGACTTGGGCTCATACTTATATTCTCTTCATGCACTTTCATGTTTCTTTGTGCATGTCAGAGGGTTCTTCTCTCTGATGTAAGGAAGTGCAGTGTTACGCTGGCCAGATTGAAAATTCTTGTTTCAAATTTACCATTAATCCAGATGCAATATGCGCTTTCAGCTTAAAATGATGTAAAACAACAGCCAAATTAGCCAAAATTGGAAAGCTGCTATTTTTGATAGAGATGTGACTGAATACCCAACTCACCCTGATAGCACACTAGCAATCACATGGCGCAGAGCGTGCCAGCACTATCAGAGGAGTCTCTGGAGAGTTGGCTACAGACTGTATCACACACCTACTCTCCTGTGACCCGTCACCAGCATAGCCAGAATATCAAGAGAAATAGCACAGATGATTGCAGGAGATTGCAGCGTGCCTACTTTAATGGCTTGGAAGCAATGGCTCTAAACCATTTCTATTTTTCACTTGCAAGTACTGTCCATTGCTTTTGTCATGCAAAAACTTCACTCAGCCTAAGGGAATGGGGGTCTGTATTTATACATATTTATGTGTGTCTGTGTGTGTACGGTGTATACTGTAGTCAAAAAATAAATAAATAATAAGTGTGTATGTATATGGAGACTTTTCAACAAACTTAAAAATGTCTGAATATTAATAGTTAACTTTTGATTTTCTTGTTCTTTAAAATACATGCTACTTGGTATAATATTCTCATATAAAATGAAAAAAAAAAAAAAAAACATACATTTGTAAATTGTTTCGCTTAAGTGTCCAAGTACTTTGATGCTACATAAACATCGACACAAATGACATAACTAAATTCATAAACAACAAACATTTCAAATATTCACATAGTTCCAATTTGACATGCAAGATGGTAAACAAGGGGACAAAATAAATACCAATGTACCATTTACATGCCAGTGCAATTAATTCAGTATTCAGCAGTTGCCATCCAAATTAATTTATTAAATGATCCCCATAGGCTCAGTATATCTTTTGTTTCACATGAATTTATTTAGCACTAATGTCTAACCAGATAAATGTTTGTGGAAATTCCCAAATGTACATTTACTAAATCCTGTTTCTGCAAAGAATGCCCCCAGAGAGTTAACAATGCACATGTACAGTAAAAACAAGATGATGTTGAAGCGTATCTTTAAGCTGAAGGAATGCAGTGGGCTAATTGCTACACATTCAAAGTTAGGCTTTCATTGAAGCATAAATATGGTATAGCACTCCTAAACAAAGGTACCAAAGGCCATTTTGCTGATGGGTATAAAAAACAGTCATCAAACTAATTGCTTTCTTTAAGCTTCTCTGAAAAGGCTACATTGGAACAAACATATGTCAAAATCCCAGCTATATGCGAAGTGAAGCTTAATGGCATCTACACCCAAACATGGAAATTCTATAATTTACTCACCCTTATGTAATTCCAGACCTGTCAACAACTTAAAAACAACTTTATCTCTCTCTCTCTCTCTCTCTCTCTCTCTCTCTCTCTACAATGAACATCACTGGAATGGAGCGGAGTATGTTCTTTTGGACCCTACTGATTTTCATTGTGTGACAAAAAAACAACATGAGGGCGGAATAAATGACATAAACAGGTCCCCATATTCTCAAGTTTCAAAGGACAAGTCAAATACGATATTTGAGGAATCTAATGATGTAAATAGAAATCATTTCATAATGTCTCATTCAAATGTCAACCATTTTGCATTTGATTAATGCAGCTTACCTTTCGTTAAAGACAGATCAATAGAAAGAATCATGTGACCAAAATAAATATAGATTTTCTCTCCTCAGAACTGTTCTGTCAGCTTGAGGATGTTGACTTTTTATACCTATTATAGACAGCCAATCTGTCAATTATCCACCGGGGACGAGCACCAGTCTTTGAGAGAGTTCTATTGTTTCAAAGATGGATGAGACGTCTGGATGAGGTGCATATAAGCTTGTAAGCAGAGAGAGGGTATTGAATATTTTACCTTTGCACATGGTGATTTTCTTCCTAAAGTAGCTTGATTTATGTATACAAACCTTGTATGTGTTTACGTATCTAAGATACTCTCTTCTGGTCGATGAATCTATAGCTGAATGAAAAGGTATGACATGTAAAAACAGGGGGGTGATGAACTTTGATGAATAAACACGCTGATGAATATAGGCAACAGAAATGAAATGTTAAACAGTTCAGTTAATCCCAGACCGCCAAAGTCCAAGATGTCGCCATCATTTTCAATGTTCTCTTTTCCTCCATGTGAGGTAATTGATACAGTGCTGTATGAGATTAGTACCACAGGGAAGAGTTGACAGTCAAATAAAATATCTGACAGCTTGTCTCATTTCATTTTTCTTTTTGTTCCATTTCAGTGTAATGAGAATCCCAACATTCAAGTTAGATTGAAGGAATCAAATTTTTGCCACTGTTAGTGGATGCTGTTACATGGTTACATTGCAACACTGTTAGGCTAAAAACAAGCATGCACCTTAGAATCAGTTAAGCAGACAAACCTGAGGTAAAAAAAAAATACATTCTCCTTAGTCTCAGATTGCTGTCACTGCCGATTTGAACATTTCATCTATCAATCTTAGAATCAGCTCAGGGAGTGCATTTACATAGACAACAAACAAAATATCAAAATTCAGCTCAACTCAATATTGAAAAAAACATTGTTTTGGGGCTTTTTCTCAGTTTTTGACAACAATAAAAGGACACAAAATACAGAAGGCAAACTGAATTCTTTAAGAAATTTAAAATACATACATGTGTGTGTGTGTGTGTGTGTGTGTATACATATATTGTGATGGATCATGTGACACTGAAGGCTGGAGTAATGGCTGCTGAAAATCCAGCTTTGCTATTACAGGATTAAATAATGTTTTAAATATTAAAATAGAAAACAGTTTCTTTAAATAACCAAATATTTCATAATATTACTGTTTTTACTGTATTTGATCAAATAACTGCAGTCTTGGTAAGTATGAGAGTTCTTTCAAAAACATAAGAAATCTTTTGTCCAGTATGCAGCGTTTTCAAATAACCTTTCAATATTCACAAAAGTTAATTTGCATTTAAATGACTATTTTGTTTTAATGTATTTAAGACAGCTGACTGTTGAGTTACCAAATAAATAAGTAATTACACAATTACTGAAAAAAAAAAAACTGGCAAAAATTTCTACCCCTCTGAAAGTCAATAAATTATATTCAAGGTGTCTACTTCTCTATAGCTCCCTTTGCTTTTTTTTTTTTAAATGAAATATGTTAATAAAGGTGAAATAATGTGACAGTTTCTGCTTACAATACAGGTGCATGTGTTAGATGAGTTGGAGATGTGTATTGCATGAGTTTGTTTTCAGTGCAGTACTTTTATGTGTGTAATTAGCAGATGTAAGGGCAGTTTTTTCAGGGGAAGGTGAAGCTGATGAGGAGGACAGCCAGCAGACACGGCTACAGCACATATCTGGTCACACTGTGAAATCAGGAGGTGACTGCAAAGAGACAAACTCACAAGTCACTAATTTGCTGCAGCCACAGAAGACATAAATTGTTGGGAGAAGGTGTGTAAAGCACTGATAAAGTGGAGTCTAGGTAACAATATTCCTATATATTATATATATTCTATTCCATTCTATGTATAAAAAAACTAGCTATGCGTACTGTGGTAGATTAACTGAGACTTGTCACAGCACTTGTATACTGCTGCTCTCATATTTGTTCTGACACAGCCACACTTAAATGCATTAGTTATTTCCTCAAGGGTTAGCGTAATAACAGGCAAATAGTCTTTTCAGAGCATACAGTCCAATTGCACTATAATTTAAGGTCAAGGAAGGTCCAACCATACTTAGCCATTATGATCGTCTGTTCGGATATGAACTATTTTTTCTCTAAAAACAAGAACAATCTAAGATCAGGATATCCATTCCTATGTTGAGGCTTATATTTGTGTTATAATTTTTCTTGCTGTATTTTAAGAACAGTGGTAGTTCAGACAAAAGCAGCTTGTTTTGTTTGAGGCCTACTTATTTCATACATTCTGTTCTCAGTTTGTAACATACGACCACTCACAAGTGCATTTGGAAACCAGGGCATTGTGCATATTTCCATCTTTTTATGCAATGAAAAAATGTGGATGAGGCAAAGTGATATTTGCCTGTGCTGGAATCCCAGGAGATATGTGCTTGGTTGTAATGCCTGTAAAACATTACCTTCAAGAGAACGAGGTCCCAAGAGGTGTAAGATATAAACTCCGTCTGCTTTTGGAAACTTCCCACTGTTCCAGTAAATGATTCCTTTTGGTTAGCTGAATATATTTATATCTCTTTATATCAAACGGCTTGGCAAACTCACTATAGATTTACTGTTAACTTCTTAGCCTGCTGATATGCTTCACATAAAGAGCAAAAACTCATGATCTGCTTCAAAGGTAAAGAATAACAGCTTTTTTTGAAGGCATACAGGAACTTTTCCCTCATCCTCTTGCCAATCATTTTACATACATTTTATGAAGATATATTCCTCACTTCTATATTGTCACTGCCACTTTTGACCTTTACAGGTAATCTGACAACCACAGTGATTGAAATTCCCTGTCAATTCACCATTTTTTCAGTGACATGAATACGATTATTGAATGCTAATGTTAGGAGTGTATTTTGAGGACTATCTTGTTGCCCAGATGGTGACATTGAATTTTAAAGCAATCAAATAACCAATCACAAACGTCTGAAGTACATCAGGTCACATTGCAGTCAAACTTATGTTTCATTCATCATCATTTAATTAAAGAACCCAATGTTTTGAGTCATGGGAATCTAGCTACTTCTAGCCTTCTTTCTATTCTTCACATATATCTCTCTTTCATCAGAGATCTGCAACTTATTTTCTTGCTTCTCTGGGAATCATATCATAGATTATGGCTCACTAATTTAAATGCATTCAGTTATATGTAACCAGTCTCACTGAAGATGAATGATTCTGTTTAATATTCAATGACTGCATTCATCAAACTTTACACTGACATATAGCTGAGTGCCACTGTCAATTTCTTTTTTTTTTTTTTTATGAATTTTTTTGAGAGGCGGGGCTATCTGTTAACTGAACAATGATTGACGGAGAGCATTCAAGAAACCGGATTAAAAACAGTCCTCATGTTTTCAATTCAGTTTGGTAACGCTAGTGGTGCAGAAATGTCATCTTCAGCTTTAAATCTCTCTATATCCCCCTTCTCTTTCTACCACATGCACATTTTTCCCTCCTCAGGATGCCAATCAATCATTTCACCATTATACCAATCTATCTCAGAGTTGTCAATATTCCAGCAGACCACGTAGAAGCAGCCAAGTCTCTCATTGTCACGCTGGCTTGTGTCCTCACATGTCCGCACATGCCTTCAGTGCTCTGATACAAGGGCAGAATCTTGCTCTCTGTATTGGAAAAAGGATTCAAAACTAAAGGACGAACATAAATGTGTACTCTATTTTCAGACACGGTCTTCAAGCTACAACTGTTTTTTACCAAAAACATTAACTGATTTTTCTGCATGTAGGCAGTTTGGCGAGTATATTTCAAGATATTTATCAAATGGTTTAAATTAGCTGTCTTTTTAATTGCAGTCTTTAAAATGAATGCCCTTATACAGTATTCTGTTGAAAGATGCGTTCACCTAAATGAAGAAGCTCCACTGAAAATATTTGGTCTCTGAGCTATTTATCACATCTGTGCATTTCGGGACTGGTCGAACAAGTTACACCCCTCTTACAAGATCAATGTTTGTTTTAATTTAAGCACAAACCCCTGAATACCTGATGAACCTGAGATTAATTTTTGCAGCATATGTTGCTTGTAAACGTTGTGGTTTATGATGTACGCTGATGGCTAATCACCCTGCTGGCTGAAGTACTTATCCACAGGCCTCCCAGCTCTGTGACTCTTTCAGCAGAATTAAAGGAACTTTATGTCCACAAAACAAATGGTGGCTTCACATGGTGACTCCCATGAAAGATGGCAGCTCCAAAGGCATATTTCTTCTGGACTGAGTGTGGTGGATGATGAATGTTAGGAGACGGCAGCTTCTGAGCACGCTCTTTCCTCGACCGTAGAGATTTTCAGCTGATACTTATCTCAGCCAGCGGGGCGCTACGGCCATCCTCACGGGATGAAGATTCTCACCCTTATGTCACCTTTACATGTCACCTCCGGGCTCAGCGTAATCCATGGACAAAGACGGCGTGCTGCTAAAGGCATCTTCGGCTGTGTTGTGCAAATAGAGCAGGATATCAAAACGTGATACCAGCGGAGCCTTTTCATCTTCTTCCAATATATTTCAGATGACCTTTTCCTGTTTTGTGACTGGATCAACGGCAAATTATGAAAATGAAAATTGACAGCAGACATTTAAACCATACCCGATTTATTCTCATTTCTCAATTTTTTAAATTAACTACATGGTTACAGATAATTGCAGTGCTCTGCAAGGAAACCGTGTCGCCAGAGATACATTGACATTTATAACTCGTTTGTATTTTTAATAATTTCAAAGTTAACTATCTTCTGCAGTCCAGAGGAACTTTACTTGAGGAGAAAAACTATTTTTTTCTGAAATAAAAAATATACAATTTGATTTTTTTTTTTGCTCAGTGACATGTAAGAGTATCCACAACAAAGAAATACTTTTTTTTTGTTTTTTTCTTATTGTTATAATTGTATTGTATGTTGGTTGGACCACATGACTTCCTAATATTAATAAGATGTAAAGCAGTTTTGTTAAAAAAATTATAAATAAAGTAGGAATTTCTTTCAAATAAATACTGTACTTAAAAAAAAAATGACCTAATTACCAATTTCATAATAATGCCAATATGCAGAAGGACACTATGTTAAAATTATTAAATAAGTCTTATTAAACAGTGTGGGGCATTGAAAGGTTTTCTTTCATTCTTTTTTCATATAATGATGAGAACTAATGCCAAAAACATCATTGAAGTAAATCTCTAAGTAATTTATTCAATACAGACACAAACAACTTTGGTTTTGAGGTCTGCAGATGAATAAATTGTATTGTAATAGCAGAACCCAGTGGACCTTGGTGCCGAGCTTAATTCTAAAGGGATCTGCAGGCAATGACATGGAAGCAGAGGTCCCCTGCTCATGTTGTCATGACAACTCGACAAAGGTCGATGGGAGAATGGGAGAGTGCTTTTCATGCTGTACTTGTGAAAGCAAGGAAAATAGATTTAAGATCTTGAACTGATAAACTTCTGCTAACAATGTAAACCATCTGCACAATACTATAGTTTGCCCCTTGACAAGCTTTCTCAGAAAGCCTGGTCATTCACAGAGAAACTTCAATTACTTGACAAGCAGAATGTAAAGCTCCATCTTTTCTAGAAATTATAAATGGAGATGAAATCCCCAGATGAGTACTAAACTCAATTTGTAGAACTCATCTAGCATTTCAGCACCAAGTGACGTGTTACAAAAACTTTCCTCATGAAATTTTGACCAGCTTATTTTCACTCGTTTTATTCTCTTCCGAAACACGTGCGTTGTAGCACATCTCTCATGCAAAGATCAGGTCAAGTGCAGAATGCACCTACATATTCAAACGCCTGTCCCCAGTGTTAGAGACAAACACCAGGGACACGCTTCCAGATGGTGGGTTTCACGGTAAACTGGGTTATCCCTTGTTCTTTACACAACACATTAGTCAAGTTACTACACGCTGAGGCAATGACGGACCAGTTATGTATGTATGCGTTTTTATTCCGACTCTTCGGATTCCAAAATTTTTGTGCTGGCAAAAACTTCAGTATGGACTCGTCTTTGCACGGCTTCACATAAATCAAACATCACAGGGAAGAGGGCCGGAGCACAAACAGCATGTCTAAGGATAGCTTTGGCTTTTAGATTTGGCGACAACGAGAGAAAACTCATCCACGGGTCAAACCCTTTGAGTCTTTTGGGACAATCAGGAAAGCAAATACCTGCCATTGAGCAGACAATTTGATCAGCCAACCCCAGCCTCACTCCCTATTACCGACTGGAAATGGGCCATTCCCGAGAGGACCAAGGCTCATTGAGCAGCAGAGGTGGATGCAGTAATTATATCTCAGGCTAACCCCCAAATCACTCCTCATTAGTCTGGGCTAGACCTGTGCCTCAAACTCTCGATATGTCACTATTCGCTTGGAAAGGCCTTAATCCTCCTCCTCTCACTCTTATGAGGCCGTATTTTGTCCCTAGCTAATTTATTAATTGCATGTTTTGGTGTTGGCTGGTGGTTAGATGAACGTCAACCTGCCTATTTACAAAAATAGAAGGGTCCACTGGGATTTGCTTTCATTTTCCATCTCAAGTTGTTGTCAACGGCATTGGCAGGCGCTTTATATTCAGTCATCTGCTATGATAGGAAACCAGACTCAAAACCACCCACCAATAGAGCATTAATTGAAAAATAAAAATCTTTTTACAGCTCACCAGAACCACACCACCCAAGTTATGTGTAATTATTTGATGAATGCAGCTTAATAGCTATCCCAATTGCACTGACAAAGAGGAAACGGATAGGGATCCAACATAAATGAGGTTAGAACTGGGTCACATGAACAGGAGAGGATGGAAGGGTCAGGTGCTTTCTTACATGTAGCGCTGCGGTGCCGGCGTGGCACAGACCTTTTAATCACATCTGCTCTGCGGATGCTACACACCTGCAGACCTCAGGACTGAAGGCTTGAGCTGAACAGGGAAAAAGGGAACTGTAAAACTTGCTAACAAGAAACTTTTGTACAAACCAAACAGGAGCACCCTGCACATCGCCATATGTCGCGATTTTACAATGCAGTCTAGTATTAATGTTAATTAATTACAAAAGACCCAAATAAAACAGTCATGGCAAGTTCGGGAATCAGCATGTGCCTGCCTACTGTACCTACCAATAGATGGATAGATGGATGGATGGTACAGTATGTATGTCATACAATCTGGGTGCCATTGTGACAGTGAAAAGTCAGTATAAATGTAGAACTTCTCTCTCTCAGTAACAGTGAATGGACGCACATCTTAGACTGATGGGTGGTTCTTTGACGAAGCAGTTGTCACACTGCCGTGATGAAAATCAGGAGTATCCTGACAACACATCAGAAATAAAGAGCTTTCCACCTAGTCTAGCACACTAGAACGGTCCAAAATAATCAGCTGAGAACATCCTCCCATGACAACTCCTTCTCAGAGATAAAATCTCAGTTTGACATAAAGATATTCATACATCTGCATAGTTTCACATACGCAGTCAATCCGATAAAGTCTGAGCTACACTGCTGAGCTATACTAAAGGCTGAACAATTAGTTCTGCTAAAGGAATGAAAAAAGCCATTTGTTAATTAGAATGACTTATGTAAACTAAAGTTTGTTTGCAGCTTTTGGAACGTCAATGCTTAAAAGTAATGTCAAATGCTCTCCCTGTGAGTCTATTTCTTCTGACTTAACACAATACAAATCTGTTTTAAAAGAGAGAAGATCGAGTCAAGGTCATGCTTGTTTGACTTTTATTATTTTGCAAGCACAAATAAATCATACATGGCCTATGGGTTCTCCTGTTTTCCGAACTGTGTCAGTCCAGAAGATGAGGACCTGATTAATTGATTCAGCCACTTAGATCAATACAAAGCAAGTCCCGCTCTACGGCAACGCAGTGGGAATCGTCCCTCAGAGATTATTCTGAGATGTAGAATGCCTCTTACTCCCTCACTTCATCTTTCTCACTGTCTATCTATCTTTTTCTTTGAGCTTTGTGGAGAATAAACCACTTTCTTGCCCCAAACTGCAATTAGTGCAGACATGTGTCTGGGCAGCTGTGGAGAGCAGTCAGGGCCCCAGCTGTGCTGATGGGACAGCAGGTGTCCTCCTGGCCTGACTGAATTATTCAGAGCTCCGGCACAGTGAGGGCAACCCTACACGGCGTCTCAAAGGAGCACAGTTTTTCAAAGGAAGTGATAATATTGAGCCGCGGTACAGAACGACATACTGTACTCTCTCGTGGAGAAATGAGGCGATCTCCATTTCCGAGCAGATGAACATGGGAAATCTATTGGACAAGAATGTTATTGATGTTTTATTCATGGCAGAACAGTCTGGTGTCACTTGCTAATCTCAGTCCAAGCGTAATGAAGTAGCCGGGAAGTGGGAATTGTGATGAGCAGATGGCAGGCAGAAGCAGTACTAGCACTGTTTTGGGGAAATAGATGACCAAACTAACAACAGCATAAATGAATTGTTGTGTTTACCTTGAAACAAAGGGTTTGCGCAAATGCCTTTTGACAGTCCATGTGTCGTTACATCAGACTCAAAATTAGGTAAACAAAGTTACATATGCAGGCGGACAGTTGTCAGATGACACACTGCATTTTTTTTTTTTTTTTTATAACTGTGGTACCTTACTCTGAGTCATCTTCCATTTTAATGTACAGAATGTGAGATGATAAACAGCAAGGTGATAACAGGTTAAAGTGTTAGAATGAAGAGCTGCACAGTTACTCTCAGAGGAATTAAAGTAGCCAACTCAAGCCTGAAACAGACTTTTAAAGCCAATTGTATTTTTCTGACTTAACTTAAACTTTTTTGTTGTTGGTTTGTTATTATTGTTAGTTAGTAAGATTTTTCTGCAAACTTTTTTCAGCATTCTTCAGTTCTCTTTTCATTGACTCTTTCTGTAGGTTACATCATCAAACCCGGTGGTGGCAACAAGTGCGGCCTATGAGCCAGTATTCAAATAACTCATTCAACCAATTTGTTCGAAAACGTTGATTCATTTAAGAATAAATTGAGCTACTGTCATTATGAGTGAGTCACTTAATCATTCATTCAACTGACTTATTCAACAAAGCTGATTCAATCAGGAACAAAACACCATCTACTTTGTGTTGATATGCAACAGTTCAATATAAAGACAAGATATGGATGAGAAACACATTTTTTAAAATAAATCATTTGCACTCACATAAAATAAACACAACGGATCCTTCTTGAAGCTGAAAGACTGCTCATTATATATTTATGCAATAAAAAGTATGACAGTCTCATAACTATTCCTTCCATGTTTATGCAAACATCACAAGTTCCATAGAATTTTGTATAAATGTGAGGGTTATGTTTCCTGTTGCCCTTCATTTAAAATGGCAAGAATGAATGATTTTGAAATGAGACAACTGTGCTGAGGTCAGGTGCTTACAGCAATTTCCTTTAATTTGTTGCCTAGTCTTCACATATATTTGAAATTCCATTGAAGTGTCATTAACATTGCTCGTTATTTATAAACCTGAAAATGAAATACAGGTCCACAAGTTTATATGATCTTTGTTACTATGGTAACAGAGAGACTAACCAGGGAGTATGTAGGTGGGTGAGTGAGAGACTAAAATATAAATACTACATATACTGTACATGCAAGATTGTCTCCTTGTCAGAAAAGTAATTAAAACATTATACATTATAATGGTGTTATGATATGACATCCTATTTAAAAGAAGCACATAAAAGAGGCATCATCAATAGACACTTTCAGAATGCAAAACAATAGTTTTCTTTTTCTATTTCTAAATGCTTCATATGGAAGCCCATTTATGCCACTGAATCGAAAATAAAAAAGATAATTGAACACAAATCATTCACAATTCTGACTGTTTTCTTGCAATTCTGACTTTTTTTCACGGAATTGTGTGGTTTTTACTCGCAGTTGCATGTTTGCAACTCAGAATTGAGAGATATCAATTTGCAAATGCAAGAAAAATAAAACTTTTTTTTTTTCAGAATTTCAAGTTTATAGAATGACAAAATAAAACATTTTTATGCACTATTTAATGCATTTCCCCCCATTCAGCTTCTTCATTATACAATAACTTAAAATTACAGTGTAATAGCACCTACAATCCCTTACACAAAAATCAGGTTTCTGGAAAAGTTTTAAAAAGTTCATAATAGACTTTTCTAAAGCAAGTGCAAGCAAGGGATTTCACAACATTTAGTTTACAGAAGCAGAGCACGTTTACACGCAGGTGCAGATGGTTTAATTTACACTACGCTTGGCAAACTTTGAGCAGATTTCAGATCAGCTCAGAGTGAGATGTCCTTCTTGTCTTGAGAGCAAAGTGTCCAACAGTTGAACTCTAAGAAAACCTTTTGAAGTACTTTTTTAGCACTTATAATACTTTAATAGCACTTATACAATACGTCTGGCAGTAGTGTTCTCCCTTTGAAGTCCCGTGCGTAGGCATAAATTATGCTGTTTGGAAAGCCCTCAGAATTTTAAAACTCTTGATATAAATACAGCAAAAAATAAATACAAAATAAAAAGTTCAGGAAGAAGCATGACTGTTTTCTACGTCTACCTGTTTTAAGATTTCATTCACCACCCAACCAGTATTATGCTGTACCTCCGAACACCTCCCTGTACCCACTTTCAAAACTATTCTGTATTGCAAAATCTAGTTAAAGTAATACATAATAAATAGGTCATGGATATTTATTTGTAAGGTTAATTTAACAATTAGTATTACTTCAATCAAGGAGAAATAATCAAAGAAAACACTTTTTAATTTTTTTATTTTCCTGCATAAGCTGACAATAATGAAATGTGAAAGGCAATTTTGTTTGAGGCAGCACTAAATAATGTTTCTTATTGCAAGTAAACTACTTCTCTTGTGGAAAGATTAAGCAAAATAAATGAATGAACTAATGCCAGCATGCAAGTATAAATGTACAAGTGTAACTTTCGTGAGAGAATTTTTCTAAATATGTAATAAAAAGGCATAACTTCATAACTTCACACGACTTTGTGTATCTCTCATCAAGGACAGCTGTCAAGATCAAAACAATCCAGGAGAATAATATACATTTCTATTTAATAAAGATGAAAGGCAATATGTTACAACCATCCCCTATATGCATTGTAGATTATAGTATTGTAATGCATTTTGTGCAGATGTAAAATAGCTGCGAGGACAATTGGGAAGCACGATAAATGAAATTGAGAACTGTGATGAATAAACCTCACAGGCATATGCCTGGAAAAATCAAAAACAAAACAATTGTGGCTTTGTTGTACCTCATTCGTTCCACTGCATGAGTGAACACATTGTCTTTCTATTTATATCACCGTATACTATTGTTTCCGAAGGTTTGGAAGAAGAAATTAATTTGTCACAGCAATGTCAACAGTATTTCTAAGTGACAAAATGGTGTCAGAGGTCTCCAATCTGACAACTGACATAAAGTTCAGCAGGGTGTCGACTTGTAATCGTGACCTGTGATGTTGTGCCCTTTCTGCTAGTCCAGCCAGTCAAAGGTTGGACATGATTTATTTGGTTCTAGGGGGACAAAAATCAGCCTGCATAACTGTCACTGTCTCTCTGAGAATAAATGCCTGTAGACGAACCAAAGTTATGACGGCTGATGGACTCTTCAGACTGGGTTCACCAGTCACCTAGTCAGCCTGAAAAGCCCATAGCCTTGCCGTTACGACTGTTGGTTTTGACAAAGTGGAGGATGACAAGGAGAGGTAAGGATGCTGATCAAATGCTCAAGGCTCAGGTTCATGCCCCTTCTAGGGTGGAAAAAAAGGGGGAAGGGGGGGCTCTATTTGACTTTGATGGACTGCTTGTTTACGAGTTCCTAGAATATATCTAACTGATGTTTGACATTTTACTCTGTAAAGGTTTGTGCATTCGTATCTGGATTACATATTCTCTTAATATTAAAATCTGTATTCTGATTTATTAATATATAGCCTATTGGGAATAAGAAGAATGGTAGTTCGCAGCATTGTTATATTTAATGCAGAATCATTGGTTTATATTTCTTTATAAGAACAATATATAGATAGAGACATGTTAAAGAAGCATTGCATCATTTAAGATGGAAGAAAAAGTCAGTGACAAAAAAGTAACTAGATTCAGTCTCATCTCTCACGAGGTTCATTTCACTTTTGGCACCTCACTGTGCTAGAGAATTGTAGTAGATGTGTGATTGGTTCCACTATTCTGACAACCTCTACTTTTCTCTGTGGAACACAAAAGTTTGACCTTTGGCCCAATACAATCCTAATTTCTTATGAAAATTTCAAGCTGTAATTTTACAATCTGATTATATGCAGCTCAGTGAAAAGGCCAAACATTTTAAAGTGTGTGGACCTTGGTGAAATACAGTAATCGCCTACTAAACTACATAATTTTACAATACATGAGATAAAATTACAGATGATAGTTCCGACATCAAAAAACACCTTATTTGTTTCCTTTCTTTTTTTTCTTCTTTTTTTCTGGCTCAAATGAAAATAATAAAAGGTAAAATGTACTTTACTTGAAAATGTGATCTGTTTCACATAATTTTCATAATTATTTAACATAATCAGCCTAATTGTTTCAGATAGTTACAAACAAAACCAAGTGAATGTTAGCAGTACACGTTAAAATTACAGTTACTTATGAAATTTCATAAACATACATTGCATCGACTGCTCTAAAATATGAGATACAGAATTAAACAATTATTAAATTATAATAATCTTAATTCAAGGACATTTTGAAAATCTGAAAGCCGGCCTGTTTTAAATGTTTTAAATTCACTACAAATTTAGAAAAGTAATCCAATGTAAATAGTTACATTAGTAAAGTAAATGAAATTTTAAATAAAGTAACTTTCAATTTGTACCCTATTACATTAACCTTCCCAACACTAATTATTTCTACTAATCTTTACATAAATACAGTACATTGGTTGAACCAGCCAGTTCCATCCTATGTAGCTTCATCTAAATTTTTAATCTCAAAAATATACAATGCACTACAAACTATTTGTTAAATGGCCAACTAAAATTTCACCAATAAAATGTTACGTTTTAACCTGCTCATTTGAGAAATATCTGTCTGCAAAGGGCTGCACGCTGTTGAATTTAGTTTGTAATATTTTTCTGAACAAAATTTTGCATCTCAAGAAATGTGTCAGAGTAGGGTCTGGAAGGCCCTAATTATTCAGGTTTTTCTATAAACGACAAATGCGTAGTCAAATATGTCGTTTTGCATACATATGAACATCTAACCAGCACCAGTGTGTGTGAAGCTTTATTCTGAGTCAGCACTCCTAAACACACTTTGGAGGAGCTTTAACGGAAATCGGATGCCGTCTTCTAAAATGGAGTTTAGGAGGTTTGCAAGCATCTAGTACATTCAAACTGCATGATGGGAGGTTTTCAAGAGGCGGGTCAATGGTTTACCATGCTAAATGTCAAGCATGACTGCTCTTCTAGTGCGGCCTCCACTTTCAGTCAGCAGTCGGCTTTAGGCAGAAAATTAATTCTTGGCAAGCCTTTTTCCGGGGATGAAAAAGGATCTATCTGAGACTGCCAAGTCAGGCTGACTGCAGTCTTCTGCTCAACACAATAAGTGTTTAAGCTGACATAAGCCATTACTTCTCTCAACCACTCAACTGTGCACCAGGCCATGAGGGATTGTGTCATGCACTGTTTTGACAACTGGCACCGGAACTGTCCTGTTTTCTAATGATACTTTATGTTGCTCATTGGATCGCCATAGCCTTGGCTCCATCGTTTTGTCAAAACTAATGTTTACAGTAAGCCTGTGGGATTTCACCCCTGGTAGAAGTGAGACTCATTAAGCACACGACTCAGCTAAAACGATGTGTTTATTAGCCACTCTGTTTCTCCATCAGCTGTCCAAAAAAAAAAGGTCTATGCGGGAAAAATGGTACTTGACTTCTGCTATGACCCTCTTATACTAATAGCTCTGGTTTCAGTTAGCATCTGGAACTGTTAGCAGGAGAGTTATTAAATCAGTTGTTTTCACTCCGTTCATGAAGAAATGCATTGATCCTCAGCTGGGATGGACTCAATACTTTCCTCTCATCATGACCTCTGAAAAAGCCCTGAAGTCATTATCAGATTGAGAAGCTGGTCTAGATAAAAAGTGCTATATTGGTGTGGGCCTGCCATGTATTGATTTTCAGTGTCTAGCATACTGCAAGACTGTAGGACCATAAAGCGATAGCAAATGTAAACGGTATGCATAATAACTAGCTAAATTTGTGCATTTGACCTTTCAATGTATACTAGGTTAAAAATAAGATTTCTCAGCCTCATGTCGATTACTCCAAAGCACAACATTTCTAGAAGAAAGTTTCACACAATTCCAAAGGTCATTGATGTGTTTTACCTTGGGGTATCAGTCAACTTATAGTATATATTTAATAGAGCCGATGATTTTCACAATTAATTAATATTGTACAGTAGAATGTACTGTAGTACTACTACTACTAATAAATAAAAATTTATTTGTTAGAGAATAAATCACAATGTTTCTTCCAGGTTTTAGGTTTTTAACAATACATCTCTGTTGCAGGATTTTGCCAACACATAACTGATTACATTTTAAAAGATAAATAATAAATTACATTGCTAAAGGCTGTATTGAATTACCCCAGTTTTTGCTAATGAATTTGTATTAAGTCACAAATCCAGACAAAATTAAAACACATGACACAGAATGTCATAAGGCCCTACTATAATAAAAAACAATAAATTGTTAAGTTGCTATAGTCTTATAAATTCAGTTAAATAGAAAAGTTTCTTTTTTTAATGTGATTAAACCTTTAAAATGGAATCCAGAAAAACTCAAATGGAACACAAAGAATTTTAGATCAATTTAAATATACAGTACATTTAAACAAAATTAATCATTTAGAAATTTGGGAAAATAAAACTGATCTTGATAAAATAAGTATTTTATTTAGGATCCTTTTTTTTTACTTTTGATAATTTATCAAAAATAAACCTCATTTCACTGGAGGACGTTTTACATAGTTCCTATAACTTCCTATAATCTTAACACACAGTTTACATATACTTACTCAACAAACAAACACCATGAACATAGAAAATAGTGCTAGATGGACTGACAGCGCAGTTAAGCCACTTCTCCTCCCACTCTGTGAATACAGTAATACACTTAAAAGACATTACTGTCGGCTGGCTTGCGTCACTTCAGATTTCCTACTGGCATTGTGAATCCAACCAGGCAACGACCCTAGGGGTGGATTTATTTTTCAGGGGGACCATCTTGGTGGCTAGTTCCTATAACTAGTCAATGTGAAAGTCCTTATTGGACCCTAGTTCTTGTCAATGTATGCTTTCTCCCTTGGACCTTTCAGAGTCCATAAGAGAAAGACACTACTATATATGCCCATAAACTCCTGTTGGGGTTATTGTTAATATGTTGTCCCCTGGGGCAAGTTTTATGATTCTGCACATTTTAAATGGTTCAGCCCTTCCACCCTTGCAGTCCTGCCACTGTTCACTTCATGCATATTCTCCCCAAACTAAAATCCAATGGACTATGTCAGTGAGGTAAATCAAGCGGCAGTTTTTATCTCGCTGTCATTACAGATGTGGCAGATGTATAACGAGCCATTCGAATGATAAATTTGATACAATGTCTCAACACCATTACACAAGCATTATCTTACTGGGGAGAAGGTGCTGGTGCAGAAAGCTTTTCCAAAACAATGAAACTGTGGGCGACAGCAAGGAACCGGGGGTGTAATAAAGAATAGATGGCATTGTGTCAGAAGAAAAGAAGATACATTTGATGTTATGATTCCACTCTCTCATATAAAAAATTTAATTTTAAAGAGCTTATTGATGTCTTTGACATTTTTAACAATGTGTAGTTGTGTAAGTAATTCATTTTCACAAGTCTTGTGGATTATGAATGTTTAGCATTCAGTGTACAGTTATATACAGACACACACAAATATATGTACTGTAGTGTATTTTAGAAAGTTATTTATTTATTTGACGACAAAGCTGAATTTACCCCAGTCTTTAGTGTCAAATGATTTTTTTATAAATCATGTGGTCATATTCTAATTATTATTAAGGTTGAAAACAGTTATTTAATATTTTTTAAGATTGCTTGGTGAATAGAATAGATATGTTTATGTGAGATTATTATTTATCTTTACTGTTACTTTTGTTCAAATTAATAAAAGATGCATACAAATGTAAAATATATATATACATATATATATATATATATATATATATATATATATATTATATATTATTATTATTATTATTTGTACGAGCATATCTGCCTTGAATGCCTCAAGTCTTTTTTTAAATTTACTTTTTGTGTCACTTTTTGATCTGCATTACAGTTAATAATCATACATATTCTTGAATAAGCTTAGTGTCAAACAAATCGTCTGGCCGTACACTGTATGCTAAACATGAATAATCCATAAAATGCAGCAAAATAAACTACATACATTAATCACAAAGCCAAGGGACATTTAGTTATTCAAAATTTTCAAAGACACAGAGACAAGCTCTTTAGAATCAAAGCCATTTTATGTTACCATTACGTTTCTACTGGCAATATTCATTTCCTTCATGTATAATTTGGTCTCAAACTCTAATCTCTCTAGTCTAATCTCAGATTACAGGCCTGGATGATTTGTAGCAGAGATAAACCACATAATCAGATGCTAAAAATGATTTTGCTATGATTCATTCTTATAGGGTCACTTCTGTCACCTTCAGAGATATTTATAAAATGGCTTCTCTTATCACAGTGACAGATTTATTAGCAGAAGCCATAAAAATGAGAAACAACGTCAATGGCAACGCCATCAAGCAAAAAATAAAGCAGTTTTCTCAGCCCAAAAGAGAACGTGATGCATGTATTGGTATTTGGATGAACTGATGCAATTCTGTTAATTAGCATTCAACAATTCAGATTCAAAAATACAGATTCAAACACTAATTGGCAAACAGTGTGTTCAGAACACACTTGTACCAGATGGGCCGCCCATGTCAGCCAATTTAAGGAACCAGGAATTACACATTCATTAGCATTCACGTTTTGAACAGCCCCCACTCACCAGTACCATCTTGAATGAGGCATATTTTATCTTCATACCACTGGCATCTAAGGACGGTCAAGTGCTTACTCGTAATATCAAGCTATTTCCCCCAGGGCAAAAAATGAAATATCCCCAGTGCGGTACAAATAGCAAATTTAAACTGTTTTTTTTTGTTTGTTTTCTTATGTAATCGAACTATATTGATAATATCCTCTATGTGTGCCTCAGGGTTTATAATTATATGTCGTCCGCTCGAGTTTTAATAAAAATCTTGCTCCCTCAGTCACCAGTGATCTTCAATACTAAACACATTTGCCTTTGAGCAATATGTGTACATCTTCAGTAAATGTCATCAGTTCACAAATGTATTCATCATCAAACAATTCATTTGAGCGCTGTAATATATCTCATATCTCTTTAGGCGATGTGGGAACTGGATTCAGGAATTGTCATCATTTCAGACTGTAAAAATAGATTTTTTACAGATACGTCTTCGTACGAAGGCTAAAACAATATGCAGTGTTTTTTTTGTTTTTTTTTTGCCAGACTAAAGAAAGAATAAATCATAACACATTCGTCTCTATCTCAGAATGCAATCCATCCAAAGCACAGAAATTTAAAGGGGACATAACACACACACTTTCACCCAATCTCATGTTGATCTTGAGTATCTATAGAGTTGTATAGCATCATTCATAGCTCCAAAAAGTCTTTAGTTTTATCATATTTATAAAAGAAAAATACAACTTTCCAGTTCTTTCCAAAAACAGGCGAGGTCCTGGAGGCATGCCATGGGCGGAGCTAAAAAGTGATGAGCACTTGCCCGATTGCCAACAAAACACAAACACATTTGAGGCCGTTTCACTTACCATCTGCAGTTCTGAATCATGACGGGGATCTTTTATAATCTTGGACCGCTCCATCTTTCAGTATCAATCGATGTGCAAATCCAGCGTCAAGCTGGGCCTATAAAACTTTTGTCAACAAACACATTTGCAAAACTCTGTTGCTCCCCCGGAAAAACAAACTGCATCCACTGTTCATGTAACGCTGGGTTCTTTGGGAAGCTGAACAAGGTTATCTTTCCCTTACAGCCAAAAACACACTTCTTTGGAGACATTCTTCTCGAGCAAATCCTGTTCAGTGCAGCCGAATGAAGCATGTTGATGGGCACGTTCTCGCTCTGGAGTGCGTTTACCGTATACGATAAAACTCACTGCTTAACCACCATGGTACGATGCATTGTTGCGGAAACTAACTAGCCAGCACAGTCGCATCCGTTGTTTGAGCCACATTAGTTCAACCATTTATGGGCTTTGTTTATGATGTCACAAGCATGTGGTGGAGTAATAACTTCTGCTAATTAACTGATTTGAGATTTCTAAGATCCTGCTGTTTTGAACATGACACCTGATGACTAATTTACTGTTTTGTTTCCTGTCAATTTGCTTTGATATTTGATTCATCGCAGGTTTCCTCTTACATCATACTCCGGGGTTCCCTTAGGCTTTTATGCACATGTGCACTCTTCAAAAACAGTGCTTATTGAGGAAACATTAAAATTTATTGATTTAAAATGTATATACGTTTAAATTGAATGGAAGATATAGATTGTATTAAAAAAAGCATAATTTAAGTCCATATGTCTTACTAACAAGAAACTATTCTTCTAATGTTTTACCTTATTTTCTTATAAACATTTTATATAAAACATAAATGTTTTTACACTACCATGAAAGTTTTTAGTTCTGAAACTTTTTATGGCACATTCCCCTCTTATACTGTATGTCAAAAAATCAAGGGAATTTGGAGTTACTTTCAGCTTTTAATGCAGTTGATTAGTGCTGTCAAACAATTAATCACAATTAATCACATCCAAAATAAAAGTTTTTGTTTACATAATATGTGTGTACTGTGTATATTTATTATTTATTATTTATTATTTATATATAAATACACACACATGCATATATACTGTATATTCTGACAATATTTACATGTATTTACATGTATATATTTAAATTCATATAATTTATATTATATATAAATATATTTAATATAAACAAAAAGATTTTATATATATACATGCATGTGTGTGCATTTAAATATACATAATAAATATAAACAGTAAACAACAAGATGTTATGTTTACAATAACTTTTATTTTGGATTTGATTAATCGTTTGCCACCACTACAGCTGTATTTCTATTTAAAAGGAAATATATATATAATATATAATGCATATGGCTCAATATCACCATATTGGCACTCGCCTTTCAACCCTCACAATACTCAAAAAATGTGGTTTTAATTTCCCATTCACTTAATGTCATATCATAAATAAGACACTCAAGTATTATAGAAACATATTAGCTGAGCTCCCACACATTTTAAATAATTATGGGCAATTATTCGAAGCATAAACCATTAGGTATGTCCACCCTGTCATATATTTCTGTTAAATAAGTTTTCATTGCAAAATTAAGATGCAAATTATATTTTGAAAGGTATGATGTCCCTTTCTTAAACAGGGTTATTTAAAAAATAAAATAATAATAATAATAAATAATATAATTACATCCTCAATCACATTCCTAATGTCACTAAAGGGGATGGCCTTTTCTTAAATGAGTCTAAGAGGGTACTTTTGGGGCCTGGAGAAGTTTTGTCATGCCCTGACATTTGTGCTTTTTTCAGTTTCTTATAAATATCTAAATGGGTAAAGTCTAATCTCACTGTAATCAGCACAAACTGGGATATAATAATATGTGAAATGCATGTATGTACATGATTGTATTTTTGAGAAAAAAAATGTTATGCGTGATTAGTGAAAAACAAAAAATGTTAAATCACTTGAATAAGGCCATAAAACACATACAGAACAATGGTTCGCAGGACTTTTGAGAACTGGAGCTTGTAGCCTAGAATTAGAATAGTATTTTTCCTTCTAAATTATGTGAAAATCATCTTGTTTACTCACTTACAGAAAACAATATATTGATTAAAATTTTCTAAGATACTTTTTGTTGGTAAAAGTCATATGCGAGTAGGCGTCAACTATCATGAATATCATTGTGATTTAAACCTGAGAAGACAAAGGCCTGCATAATGAGCTGCATAATGAGCCATTCAGTCATCTTCATCCATTTCTCAAATCCTCAACCACATCGCATCTTTTTGGGGTGATTTATGTCTTATTCCTCTCATCGCGAAGCAAACAGTAAAATAAAAAACTTGAAGAACAGTCTTACTGTGTTGTCTTCTGTTATGTGCATATTCAAGCCGCGCGCTTCAGTTTGAAAATCTGAATAGCGCGATCAGCGCGGGGAATGGTCACATTGGATATAATGGAGGGAGACGTGAAAAACAGACATCGTGTTGTTTTCATATGGATTACTTTATCACAAAATATTTGTTTTCGGCGGCACTTGTTTAGGTTAAAAGTAGATATTTCAAGCTTTCTATAGATATCTCTCTCATGTCTCTTCGTTGAGTATTCACGGAGTTACAGTTCATTTTAATGACGTGTTTGTAAATGAAGATCAGCGCTGACAAAGGCTGCAGACAGCGCACTTTGTTTGTTATCTTTATTTTATAAGTTCAGAAAGTTTTGTTGTTATTATGTCTGTATCCAAAAAAAGTAGACCCTTTACAGATTCGATTGATGTATTGATCTTATCTGTACGATTTAAACTGAAAGTGTAATTTAAGTTCTTTTCGGAGTTATCAGGAGAAAATGACTCATAACGCGTATCCGCGTTAATCGACTTCAGAGGGTTAAGGCACAATACTGCCACCTGTGAGCTCAACCAGGTACTGGCGCTGGAGTATTTACATGTGGTGCTATCATAAGAGAACGGTTTTAATTTTAAATATTGCAGTTATCGCTAAGACCGGTATATCGTCACACACTAAATTAACACAATATTGATAATTGTTGCTTTGAATATCACAGTTATTGTCAATACCAGTATATCCCGACACCCGTACACTGAATCATTTGCTTTTTTGAGTTTTGTCTATGATATTCCAACTTCTACAACCCCCATCAATCAATATTAATCCTCACTGAACATATTACATGGTATTTTCAGAAAAGTGCTCTTACTTCACCATGACTCTGGCAGAACAATTGTGACGAATTCGCCGTGCTCAGATTTGTGAAAGACGTGCAGTAAAATTGATGGGGACATTAAGCACCCAAATTTAATTATCTAGAGCAGTTGTTCTTCAACAGTTATGGTTCTTCAAGCTTGAGCCCAATTAATTTCCGAGTGACTATTTACCCAATTCACGCATAATTTCAGTTTCCTTGGGTTACAACCGACCATAGTGGTCCCAGTTTGTAGGACAACCTTGAGGTAAACAACAGTAGACTTTCTGTATGCGGCACTGACGTAAGGCCAATTACTTCCTTTAACCTTGTTTTTTACTCCCACCACGTCCCGATAATACGTAGCCACAGAGACTGCATGTAGGCGATAGGCACCTGCAGACATGTGAAAGCCAACATCTTTTCATGTGTGCAGTGGCGTGCAGAGGAATGGCATGAGTGCCGGATAGGATCAAAGGCAGTTGAGTGATTGGCAGAGTTTCCACAGGGCAGCGGCTGATTGAGTCTGCTGTACAGCGTGCCAGCATGGCGCACAACCCCAGCTGGAGCCTAGGTAAAATAAGCAATCAACAGTACGGGCCCCTTGAGAGCCTCCGGGCTCCATGCGAGAGAGTTTTTTGTGCGGGTGGAGGGTGAACAAAGGATTGATTTGGTGTTGCTCTCCTAATGAGGAGACATACACAAGCCAACGCCCGTCGTGTCCTTGCCTTTAACCTTTACTCTAAATAGATTATCTGCGGCGTGACAGAGTGGAGCCGAGTGTGAGGTCCCCACCTGGATGTTCGCTCATGTCAAAAGCTCAAGGGTTTGGGTGTTCCGTAAGGACAGCGGGTCCGGCAGGTGCTCAGCGGTGCGTTCAAGAAATGGACCCTGATGCACAAATAGGAATCCTGCAGACAGCTTGCCGCTTCACCATTATGGAGCAGAATTGGTATGCGAGGGACATAGTTCGTTACAGTCCTGTCGTTTCTGTGAGGGCCTCTGATAAGAGTGGAGTGCCACCTCTTGGCTGTATGTTTTTAAGCAGCAGGACCCCACAAAGGTTGAGAGAGCACAAACAGGACAAACTAAATAAAGACTGCCTGTATAGTTTTGATCTTTCTGTGAATTCGAGTGTGACTTAAAATCAGCATGCCACATGCTGATGAAGTATATACCACTGGCAGGAAGTTAAAAGTGGTGCCATTCCTTCATGGTGCAGTATATCCTAATTTCTCCAGTGAGAATAAGATATTAAACCTCTCTCATTTCGGCATGCCGCACCACATGAGACACTTCAGTGCCCTAATGCCCGCGGGATCCATTCATTCAACCAATGAGAGATTCTGTCATCCCACCCTCATTTGAATAATATTAGAGGATAAATTACTACTATTATGAGGCAAAAGCCTTAATAACATTCTACAATCCAATCACAACTTTGCAGCAGTCATGTTGGCCGAAGGATGGAAGGCTTATTAAAGAGGTTTAAGTTGGGAGCGTTTCCAAGACGCACCGTAACCTCGTAAGCCGGTCTTCCATGTAAATCCCTAAACAAATGGAATCAGGACATTCTGCACCAATTAGAGAAGTCAAACATGTTGTAGCTTTCTCTCCTTCCAACACCCTTAAGGGTTCACAAAACTTCATCAAAGTGCACGAATACACAAGTATAAGCACAGATGGTGTTAAACATGCTGATGATGAGCCAGCTAAATTTCACACTTGTGCTTTTAAAGATGAAGGGGGTAAGTGAGAACTTAACATAGTTTAGCAAAGTTTACAGAAAAGACAGCAGGTCATTAAGCATCTGATGAATTGAGTGAATTGCAAATGGCATTTTGGAGCTCCTGAAGGGGAACTGCGGGGAAAGGAATGCTATGCGTAGTGTCATGCAAAAGTTAAAAATGTCAAGGTGATTCAACCGTACTGATAACAAATGAAGAAAAGACCTGATAAAAAAAACAATTATTTGTTTGACGTATTATTTTATAATTATTTCTTAGGCAAAAAAAGCAATGATTCACTGCTTATTAACATTTGAAAAATTATTTCCAAAAATATGTGGGGCAACCAACAAGCATAAAGAAATAAGCCGGTACTGGCCCGCTCCCTGCATGCTTACTTTGAATGAGCTTCCCTTTCAGTGTGAGTAGGACACAGCACTGCAAACTTCTGTGTGGAATTTGCCCATCGATTTGTGTATTACATACTATACAAACAGGTGGAGCACTTACTGTTGTTCATCCATTTGAGGAGGAACTCAGCCCTAGTGACATTTGCAATGCCGCCCTAGCAAGCGCTGTCATATTGCCTGGATGTGAAGAGGACCACCACTGCCAAATACATCAGTCGTTTTAGGAAAATTCAAGACGCCATTAAAAACTTTTACCTATTAAAAACCTTTTTCTGTTACCACACAACTGTTTTTAATTCTCCTGGATGCTGTGGACAAGTGAAACAGACTGTTCCTCTCATGCCAAGCATAGCAAGGCAATGATTCTCTGGCATTTAAGAGGAGTAAATAAGAAGAGGGAGGGGGCGGTATCAGGCAGGAATGCATGGCCTGCTGGAAATTGGTGTCAGTTCCCCAAATTAGCGACTACGCAGTGAATCCGAATGGAGTCATTTGAGCTTGATCATTCGTGCCACATGATTTTGTCCTTGCATAATTTTCTCTATTCTGAGCATACGGTATAAAGAAGTAATTTGACATTTCTGGGTCAAAGCCTACTGCCAAAGCAAGATTTTCTTCATTTTCCTTTTTTTTCTGTCTCTACTCCTTAAAATTGGTACAAGAGGGCAGTATGGCTCCTGGAACACAGTGATTTGCTCGCAGTGTGCACATGTGTACGTACTGGCATAGATAAAATACAGAATGGATGCCTCTGTGACTTCCTGTAGCGCCTTCAAATGGCCTAAGTGGATTTCATCCACTAAATCTGGCCGTAACCCAGGATTCACAGAAAAGCCCACTCAGGGCTGAAAGCCCAGCCTGACCTCTGGAGACACACAGAACTGTGTTTCTGCTGCTCTGAGAGTTGAGGAGGGGCTTCCAGCCAGATTTACAAAGGTAGCATGACTAGTCCACAACTGTCAAAGGAGGCTAGGAACCGAGGACAACAAAGAGAAGAAAAAACTACATTTTCTGTTTAATTTCTGCACTGATTTTGAGAAATGCTTCAAAAATATAAACGCTGCAATATAAAATACATCAATGTTTCCATTTTTCTGCAAAATTTCCATTTAGATATCATGTCAGGTTCTATCAGATATTTATAACCCTGGGTTACTGTAGGATTAATGTAGGTAAATCTTAACTTTTTACGACTATTTTAGGATAAATAAAAAAATAATAATAATTTCACAATACGACCAAAAAATATAACTATGTTATATAAAATATAACATAGCTTAACTATGGAAATAACTTTTACTGTACCTTCTGATCACACTGCAAAAACATGATGTTCTTCGTTATTTTTGACGTTTTGCAGTGAGATATTTCACTCAAGACACTAAACACAAAATCAGATATCAGTTTTTGTTTTAAGCAAACTGGTTTCTTTGTTCAGTTTTCTCAGAAAACAAGACTTTGGTTACCTTTAGAAATGTATTTTGATTTAAGAATGCATCGATTTTTTTAAATGCTGAAGAAGATTTTCTATTAATTTTATTATTATTATTGTTAATATTATGAAATGCATGCAATATTTCATGCCAAATCCTGATGAACGTATGACTTTCTGATACAAAGTAAGATCTCTTAGGTCTTCATTTGTAGAAAGTGTAAATGATACATAAAAACACTCACTTTAAAGGGATAGTTCAGCCAAAAATGAAAATTCTGACAATTATTACTCACACCTATGTCCAAACCCAATGGACATCATTCAAATTTAACATGTGGTTCAAAAATAACTGTATGAAGCTACAAGAATACTATCTGTGTACAAAGAAAACAAAAAATAATGACTTTTCATTTAAATTTTCATTTTCGGGTGAACTATCCATTTGACCCAATAGTTAAACAGCTAGAGATGAGAAGTATTCAAATCTGTCACGTCTTTTACATTTAGTTTATAATCATTCAGAAACAAGATGCTCTCATGTTTATTAGAAGAGCTGGAAGTTTTAACCCCAGATCTGATCAGATGAGCTTCTCTTCACTGCAGTTCAAAAGTTTGGTGATTTTCTGCAGCAGGTCAGTCTAAAGGCCTTTCTCCAGCCCTTCAGTTGGGCCTCTGATTCAATGGCAAATAAAAGTACGTCGCCAGCCATTCTAAATCTGTCACTTACAATCACTTTATCAGTGGATGCAGACTGCACCGTTCTCTTCATACAAAGAGGATGAAGGCATTAAGCACTTCTATAGAAGTTACTACCTTTTCTATCTACTTTAGATCTATAAAAAAGTATCTCCTGACAAAATTCAGGTTTCTCTTATCAGAAAATTGAGGCTGTATTGCTGGGAGCAGATGCAATTGAAGGAAAAGTAGCACGTTAAAAGGGCTGAGGCAGCACGGGATACAGTGCATCTCTAGTAAAGACAGTCAATGTATGTGCATGAAGCTTGAATGACGGACTGGCACCTATCTCAAAAAAGAGATATGAGAAAATGGGGCAAAGGGCTGCAATTCTTAGAAAAAACACTCACTAGCTTGTAAAATAGTAAGTTAGAAGTTCAATTGCATCCATTTAAGAGGAAAAGATAAAAAGCAGGGCTATTTTATTGAATCAAATTTAAGCTTAAAAAAAAACATTTCTGTTAATTAAAATAAAACATTTTCGAAAATATTTCTAATTTTCAGGTTACACTGAAGCACTAAGACTACTAACTGGAAATAAGAATATGTAATCTAATTCAAAATATGAAACTATAAACTATAATAAAAATAACTATAATAGTAGCCTAAATCTAAATAAAACACAATTTTATTTAGTTTACTAAAACACTTTTATTGTGTGGAAATTTCACTAATATTATTGAAGACATTATTATTGAAGAATAAAATATTAATTACAATTACCTGATCAACATAAACATACAAGATTTCAATTACTGGAACTTAAAACATCAAAAAAGGAGGACAAATTTAAAGGGTACATCATTTTACTGCACCAGAAACATAAATGGCAGAAATTCTGCACATTTGCTGAGCCTTCTTTGTAGGTTTCCTACAGAGATCAGTGCAAGGTTATTTTGTAGAATCTGCAAGTTACAAATACCTACTGAGTCACAGCCAGAAATCTGCTGATATCTTGAATGCATCTGTGTTCATGTGTCTACCATATTTTGTTCATGTGTATATATATTAGGGCTGGGCAAGTTAACACATTATCATCGACGAATTAATTGATTAATGCCGATAGTTATTTTATTGCGCGTTAAAGCAGTTTTTTTTAATTATCATGGAAGTCCGTTGCTCACTGGTTCTGAATACACATACAGACAAATCATGGGTCACAGGAAGGGATGCTCCCCATCAAATTATTTAGGCTAAGCATCAACATTCACAAACAACTGTCCACTGTTAATTTTAACAGAAAAGAATGCAATGAGCTCGTAATCAGGACTTCATAAATGAGAAATAAGATGTTTCCAATAGCACGTGAAGACAGCAGAGAAGCGCTTGCTCAACAGAGTGCAGTGAAACGTTTTGTTAACTTTGTGGTTTATTATTTTGACTCGTATACGACGCAGAAACAAACGGCCCTCTCACAATATATTGCTTTACACATCTATCACTTTTGCAGCTCAGAAATATTCTTTTTTGGTGTTGTTTTAAGGTAAATAATGGCATCTGGGTTTAGAACAACAACTGGGTGAATTTGTGCATGAGGAATAAGTGAGCAACTGCTCTTTTTTCAAATTTGTCCCAATTTATAGTTCTCTTAAAGTTCTCAACTAACTTACTATTCACAAAATTTGCTACAAATATCTGCAGCTTTCAGATTTGTTAGCATTGAAAAACAAAGTAGTCCACTCCTGATTCTGCAACTTCAAAGTTTAAGTAGAACAAAACTTCCTTACAGTTACTATTTTTATAATGACTTTGAGAAGCACCTCAAAAATAATCTTTCCAGTAGAGATTGGTCTTTGGCTTGTATGCATAGCTATCTATTGCACCCTTGGCTAGCTGTGATAAGGCCTCACATGTGCCTGTTCTATCTCATGTGTCTTTTATTCACAGTGGACAGCAGCACCTGCAGTAGATACGGCAGAAATCACAAGCTCCATCTCTCCTCAATTGGACTGTGCTAGCCAGAGCATAACCTCCATTAAAAATAACAAGAGCTGAATAGTAATAGAGCAGAGCATGTTGGTCAGAAATGCTGGAAAACAAATCTTTGCATGATGGCTCAGACTGTTCTTACCTCAACCAACCAAATCATTTATCTTCAGGACCAGACCAGTGATTCTGTTCCACAGCATGATGAAATCACAACTTAGATTAGAGAAATGGGGTGAATATTTTATATTAATATATATATATATATATATATATATATATATATATATATATATATATATATATAAAACTTGTAAAACAACTTCTCAGGCTGTACAACACAAATACAGCTAGGTCTGATATTTCTTTTAGATCTATCCATGTCTGTGCTGCTGTAGAAGCAATTAAATACAATCCAGTTGTTCAGAGGCATCAGAAAAAATCAATAGTGAAATATTCACCATTGAGTAAAGTACCATAAAAAAAGCAATAAATACTCCACCACTAGATCAAGTAGATTCCACCGATCACAAATACCTTCGACTTATTATAAAATGGCAGATAATTGAATTTTGTCATTTTTATTTTGTTTTGTGTCAAGTTAATGTTTATCTACACTAAACTTCACTGAAATGTAAGGTAAGTATTATTACAATTTAATACATTGTACAGGTGTTGTTTATTCTTATTAATACCAATGTTAAAAACAGTTGTGTTGCTTAATATTTTGTGAAAACGAAAATACAGTTTTTCCTTTTTTTCAGGATTCGGTGATGAATATAAAAGTTTCAAAAGAAAAGCATTTTATATTAAATAAAAAATCTTTTGTAACAGTATAAATGTCTTTGCCATCAGAATCTTTGCAGAATACATGTATACTTTTTGAAAATCTTCCTGCCCCTTAAATTTTGAATGGTAGTGCACATACTTTCATGCATCAATTCACTGGCTTCAGAATGAATTTGGACACATAAGACTTACTTTAAATTACATAAATAAACACAGTAATTTAACTATTTGAGCACTTTTTAGTTGTCAAACATTACCAAAACAAATCCATATTATTGTGATGAACTACAGCTTACTTTATACATCCAGAATATGAAAATATTTGAAGTGTGACATAATTTTCCAAATACATTTTGGGCCCTCTGCAAGATACTGTTGATTTGTGACTTGAAATCTTTTGGTTATGACATAAGTTGTACATTTACATTCTAAAAAATAATGCACCATATGTTTAACAATAATGTTGTACTCAAGGTATCAGAGGAAATATACTCTATATCAGTGAAAATGATCTGGAAGTTACTGTATACAAGAGATCTCACAAGCATTCTCTAAATGTGTTGTGATTGTGTTAAGCTGTGCAATGTTAAAAAAAATAATAATAATAAAAAAATAGCCTACCAAAATCGTTTAGTACTTGTTAATGCCACAATAGTCTTGTCCTTTTGCTTTTATTGAGTACATTTCTCTCATGAGGATCGCCCTTCATAAGAACAGAAATGCCTTCTTTTTCATTCTTCTTTCTCCTCATTAAACAATAACCTGTTTATTACTCAATTCAATCTCCTCTCGATGCTTAGGATGATTTTGCTGGATTGTATGTGGCCTTGAGAAGTTATATATCAGAGTCGTTGTAACACACCCCTTCATTAGCGTTTACAGCTGTGCTACTATAAATGTGTGATCCTATTCATCATTGTTATGATGGCATGTAAGCAAGAGAGCTCTGCGGCTGCTGAAAGGCTCTTGTAAAAGAACGTTTGCATTGAATGGCTACCGGTTATGGAACTTTAATTGCCTGATTGTCCATGGTAAGTATAGGCTGCTGTCTTGTGAATGGATGACCAATAAGGCAAAGACGGTTCCCTGGGGCATAAGCCTACCTATTAGCGCCTGTTTTATACCTCAACGCCAGGCCTCGTTGTCCCCCGCCTCTTGAACTCAAACACGAATAAACGTTTGGTCACTGCTCAGTGAAAGAAAATGCCATACGGCAGTGATTAAATCATATCAGAACTCTAATTAGTCCCACAATCCCTCACCCTTCCTATGACTGATTTTCCGGCTGAAAGCAGACCAGAGATGTTTACTGAATGGAATCTCTATAGAGGGATTGTCAAAACGGGTGTGATAAATAGTGATTGGTGGATATAAAGACCACAATACGTGAAGACTATTTGCACATTTTTTAGATCATCGTGGACTAACCATGCCTGACTGCCAGCCTTGTTAACAGATGAGCCTGTCCTCCAACAAAAAACGACCATATAGGCCGTTTGTGCAAGCACCTTATTACAACCTATATTTACGTTTTAAGGTTAAGCGCCCTCTAGCAGGCGTAAAAATAATGACAGTATCGCGTTGCGTCTGTCGTCATGAAATGACTTATAACGTCATTACCAATCAAAACACACGTTTATTTAAATGCAATGTGTGGGCTTTTTAACACTGATCTCACAGTATTTCCTACATATTTTACTAGGTTGCTTATTCGTTCGAATTACCACACCTAACCCCTACTCTAAACCTAACCCTCACAGAAATCATGTTAAATTATGATTTATTGAGCATATACATTTTCGTGCACATCCGTTTCCTGGGATCGAACCCATGATAGCATGATTACATATCAAGGTATAATGCAATAATCTACCAACTGAGCTACACGAAACGCAAATCAGAGTGCAAATATAAGAGTACAAAACGTTAATATGAAAACGACCTTTTTCCGATAGGGGTGCAATTGTAGGATACGCTCTGATGGGTCGTATTTCAGGGAATTGGACAAATGACCTATACGAGCGTATTGGTTGGAGGACAGGTTGTAACAGATAATGCGCGTTTCCTGTGAAACATTTTAAGCGACTAAATATTGTGCAAAATCATCAGTTCCATTTCTAATTAAAATATTTTATTTTAGCTTATTTTTTTAGGCTGGCCACTAATGATAAATACAAAGAAACATCTAAAAATAAATGTACAACTGGAAACTACATAGAAGGTCAAATAATTACAGAAATCTCTCTTTCAAAAGGTCTGGATGTAGAGAATATTGCAGCAATAGTAACACAATATCTTCTCAACATATTCTTTTTAATTTTATAAAGACCGCACAGTCTAAAAATGAAGTATGGCAATGAACTTTGATCCAAAGTGTGATTATGTCATTATGAAGAGGAACTCCCCACCTTCCTCAGTAATTAACTGAGTAATTGCCCTAATGATCAAATCGGTAGGGGGTTAATGTTGGATTATACCTCTGGTCAGCAAATTTGAACTCATCACATTTCCCAAGGGAAACAAAAGACAGAAAAGAAAAGGGGGTCTGCTCCAGACAACTTATAAATGCTTCATTCCAAAAATAATGAGACTTCAGCTTGTGGACATTTACAAAAGTTATTGAAAGAGAAAAGCATCTGCATAAAATGATTCTTTAGGGAGAAGGTCAGCCTAAGTTAACATAATTAGCTCTAATTAGCGTGCTGTGCTTTAGCTGTTCGGCAGTTTGCTCCCTCTGAAAGTTGTGTCATTAAATTCATCCTATTTAAAGCAGCAGTGCAACAGTTAATGACATTCAGACAGAGATCTTTAGCCGTCGTGTTTAGTGTCGAGCATGACGTGAATGATACAATCATATGATCTCAATATGTCAGCCACTGCAGGGCGACCCACTCCATGGAAAATAAATCAACATTTGTTAGGCTACTATGTGTGACATTGTGTATTTTATTATACATTATTTTACACATATCTTTCAAAACAGATGATACAATATTATTAAATAATAGTCTTAAGTACACCTAAAGAGAGTACATTTTCATTGATATGTTTGTTGTATTGATTGATTGATTGATTGATTATGTTAATAATGTTGGCTGCATACATTTACTCAACATTTTGATTTTTATTGGATTCTTTACAAAAACTATTCCCATTGAAACCTATTCAAATAAGAATTTTAATCCCAGTGCCATTTAAGCATAAAATCATGCATTCTTTCTTTATATGCTGTTATTCTGTTGGCAAGGTGTCAAAATGTTCACCCAAAAATGAAAATTAAGTAATTCATTTCTCACCCTCATGTCTTTCCAAAGCTGTGAAACTTTTATCTTCGGAACACAATTAAGATATTTCTGATCCATTGCGAGAGCTCTTTGACCCTCCCATAGACAGCAAGGCTCAGAAACGTAACAAGGTCATCATTAAAATAATCCACGTGAAAAAACTGGTTCCACCATAAATTTACAAAGCTACAAGAACATTTTTGTGCGCAAAGAAAACAAAAACCTATAGCACCCTATAGCACCATTTAGGAGAATATACCACGGATATATTGTTTACGTTTAGATGAAAGCGCAAACAACATAACCACGTATGGTGCTGCTGACACAGAACAGCATGAGGTTGAGTAATTATAATGACATAATTTTTATTTTTGGGTGAACTATCCTTTAACTATGTTCCATTTGATAGTACGATTTTCTCGGGTTTGACCTATGAAGCAAATATTCCTTTTAAACTTTAATTTTAAAAAGTGTACTTTGTAAATTTAAAAATAAAAGATATACTTTCAAGATTAAAACATAGTGATTTAAAATCCCTTAGTCAAGCTTTAAAGAACACTTATTTTGATCTGTTGACTTACTAAACTTTTAATTGCAGTATGCTGTTCAATGTTACATATATAGTTAATATAAATGTACAGTAAAACTTTATTTTAAGCTGTCCCTGTTACACGTTGCATACTTAATATTATAATAACAACAAATTATGCATAATTACATGCAAGTAACCTTACACCAAACCCTAATCCTAGTACATATAGTTAATTAATTTTACTCAGTACTTAATGTATAATTACACTGTAACAAGGATACCTTAAAATAAAGCGTTACCAAATGTACTAATTAAAAAATTACAAAACACTTAAATAAATGACATAAACATTTCAATATAAATTATTATAAAGTATGTTTTTATTTACTATAAATACATTCAGAAGTACAATTTAACCATATTATAAACACAGCAGAAGTAATTATAAAATTACATATAAGGATCCACTTGAGTAAAACTATATAATAAGTTAAATTAAGAAAATATAATAAGAAAATAACTAATTGCATTTAATATAAATTTAAACTATAATAAATTTTCATTTAACTGTAATTAACATTCAAATAAGTGTCCAAACACATTACATTCCGTTAACATTCAAAAGAAAAACAAAATTATATATATATATATATATATATATACTCTTTTATGCTAAAGCGCACTTTGTTTTCACAAGAGATACACTTTTCATTATGCAGACAATGTTGCAAAATAGAAAAGTGGCACTTTTAAAATAGATTAATCTTTCAGATGACCCACCCACTTGAAAATATACAGTTATAAACATCTCTCCAATTAATCATGTCTAAATAATATCTTAAAATTTCACCCATGACCCACGATATTACAAAAACAATCAGTAATCATCCAAATCACGATTATGTAAGCTCACAATCACGGTGCTCTCTATTCAGTACCATGCATTGCAGGAGATAAAGAGAGACGTGAGCAGTATTCAATGAGAGAAGCAGGCACTGAGACATCGCCCTGTCTCGGAAACCGCTTTGCAGTATTAGGACTGGCATACCAACTGATAGTGTGTGATGTCCCTCAGTCATCATTACAGAAGACAAACGACTACACAGGCTCTCAGGAAGTATCAAGAGAGAAGAGATGTACTAGTATGCACCATCATTTCTGACAATGAAATCAAAGGCACAGAGATGATATAATTCTATGATAGTGTGCAGTGGAACCTAAGGGAGATGCATTTGCAATGATTCAATAAATGGTACCACAGCTCTTTTTTTTTTTCTTTTTTTTAAGCGTGTTATCGCACCCATAGCTTTACATTTTTGAATGGGATTCTGGGATACGGCTCATGATTAATGTTGTCTTCTGCTCTGGGTAAAAGAAAAGCCATGCTCCCCTCTTTCCCCGTCTTACATCAGATTGTGCTCACCCTCCCAAGTTGTTGCCACCCTTACATGCCAATTACAAGGGCCAAAATGATACCGAAGTACATGTAAATCATGAAGAAGTCTCTTCTTAGTGGTGCTGGCTTTTTGATTTGTTTCACTTCTACAAACTTAGAGCAAAATTATTGACATAAGATGAATACAGGTCTCCACAAGCAGCAGGGATAATAAGGCCCCTTAGGAAAATACACAATGTCCGATGTCTGACTGTGTAGACGAACAAACAATGGGTACAGCATGATTAAATCACCACACTTTCACTGGAACAGAGACCGAGATAATCACACACTCGCTAAGGGGGAAAAAAATTAGCACCAACACTTGCCAAAGCATGCAATTATAGAAGATACTAAACATGTTCAGACTGTATCCATTTGGGTTCAGCCAAACCATCCTGATGCCCAATATGGTGCAGGGCTGTAATTAATGAGAGCATCGCTACATGTTTAATGAAATCGACAGTTCTAAAAAAAAGATAGAGAACAGAGTAGGTTGATCGAAGAGATTAGCTGCCTGCCCTCGGGAGAGCGTTAGAAAAGAAAGACACGCTTGGACTTCTGATCTAACGAGGTGAGGACACAACAGCTATCGATAGGAATGCTATCGGTGACCTAGCTTTGAAATGTCTCTGATGTAGCGAGAGGTGAGGGAATAGTTTGGAGTGGAGGCAGAGGGGAACAGATGAGGAGGGGGGGAGATAAGGGATAGAGAGACTGCAATGCAATAAAAGGAGAAAAAGGGGGTCGAGAGAGAGAGAGAGTAATAGAATAATGGCCAGATAGAGCTAAGTGATAGAGAGGCAGCAATTGACAAATGGAAGAAAAGATGAAGGGCGAAAAGAAAAAGGGGTGTCTGAATGAGGGAAAGAGAACAAGCAAAGGAGCTACTAAAAAGGAGGGATGTAGAGGGCACAGCCGGAAGCTCTGAAGGAAGAGGAGCAAATGGTTTTGGCTAAAGAGAACATACATCAAAGGGGAGAGGAGCAGCCAAGGAGTCAAGCAGGCTCTGAAAGTTAGTTAGATTGTAGGGCGACATGGCAGAGATGGAAGCTGGCAGCTTTCGGCTGATGCCTGCCAATGGAGAGTCCTCTGTCCCCCCCCAAACCCCCCTTCCCCCACCCCCCAAGACACCGCTGAGGACAGCAGTTAGAGCCTTGGATTTAATCAGTACATTATGCACTTTCATAAGTCCATAAAATTTTATGCACGCTCCAAGGATTTATGGTCTGGCGCAACATTTTTTCTAAATTTTTGCCATCACTTATCCTGGTGTCAAAAGTAGCATTGGTCATTTATTAAGAAGAAAACATTTCATCAAAACTTAAAACATCTGATAATATAGTTCCATAGATTTATTTGATTTTGCAGATGCACTGCTTAATTGTTTACTTGTAAAAAAAAGTTTTTGATAAGTATTATATTATAAATACATAAATATAATTCTAAATTATTAAACTATTAAATATAATTCTATATAATCATCATCACTGTATTAATCCATAAAAAGTACATAATGTGATAATATATCATTTAGATATATACATTTATCATCAATATTGTAAAATAATGTTATCTATGGTCTACAATCTATATACATCTATTACAGACACACACACACACACACACACACATATATATATATATATATATATATATATATATATATATATATATATATATATATACAACATTTTAATCTATATGTAAATATATGTAATTTATTCATGTGATAGTGAAGTTGAATTTTCCATATCCATATAATATTCCAGTCTTCAGTGTCATATGGTCCTTCAGAAATCATTCTGATATGCTGATTTGGTCCTCAAGAAACATTTCTTTCTATTAATGTTGAAAATTGTACTGCTTAATATTTTAGTGGAATCCAATATATTATACATGCATGTGTGCATATTCCATATCCGTCGGCGTAACACAAAAAAATAACTTGGAGTACCTGAGTTTTATGCACAAATCAATGGGAATGACAATGAGAAATGAAAGAACACACCAATTTTGTAAATAAGATGCGATTCCTACGCGATGCTGGTTTCAGTGAATTTATTTTGTGAAACATCTGAAGCTGTAACATGCTCTTCTTTTATTGCTACAAATGCAAATGCATTCAATGGATTGCTGCAGTCATCTCTCCTGAAAAACAGTGCCAAAACAATTTAAAGCCTGAGGTCAAATCTATTGTTGCACAAATAATGCTTTCCACGTCGGTAATGAAGTATTACCAAGCTATTATTCCACGCGGAGTTAGCTCTTGAGGTTGTTTTTGTCCATTGTCAAAATTAACATAATCATATTTTTCAGATTCATAGTTCACATAATGGCAATTATGCTAAGCAAGGAAGACACAACATTCTGTCTGTTACTTTTGACAGCCTAAAACAAATAATTCATTGTAAAACACTTTCTAGTCCTCCCCCGCAGCGATGTCCCAATTCAGTGAACATGTGTGATATATTACAGTGTTCGCTCAAAACTCTCACATGAAACCGTTTCAGAACATTTTCACCAGAAATTAGCATGAATGAATCAGCTACAATTTTAATTCTGTATTCTTCTTTTAAAATGTAACCACATAAGTACATTAGCATAATTAGATTTTTATTTTGCAAGATTATCTGCCTTTCCCTCTGATGGTCAGAAACAAAGGATGTGTGCATCTTTTCTTATTACAAGGATTGTAGACCACCGTTCCTATGCAAGGAGACGTATACGCCATCACAGTGTCCTGAGCTAATTTCAGTGTCATATCAACAACAACCTCCTGTGAATTCAAAAGGCTCCTTATGCAGTAAGGTCTTAAAATGCATTATATATGCTCTCGTAGACTTAATTGAAACTGAAAATGTTATGTTCCACTCCAGTACCCTCTTAATAAGCAGGCAATCACCTACCAATGTTGTGGCACTATTACAAGCCCCCTCTGCCCCCCGGCCTCGGTTGGTCGGACAGATAAGACAGCGAGGGGAGGCTCTCATCTCTACCTGGCTGAACCTACATAAGGAGGCTGAAGTCCAGCACTAATTATTGCTGCTTTACCCTCATCCGGCAGGGCAATTCATCAATACACAGCCAATCTGCTGTGCACTGTATACAGCCACCGCATTAGGATTCCCTGGCTTTTCTAACCACCAAACAGAGGGCAAGCCGAATGGGGTGAAAAACTGTGTAGTCATCACGAAATGGGATTGTATGATTTTCAGCAGCCGCAAATAGAGAAGCACATCAGTAATTGTCAGATATTTATAAGAGCTGCACCGCCACAAGCAGTGATGTAAAATGCATGAACGCTGGACTCGTTGGAATGTGAATGGTTACAAGAAACCAGCGGACGAGTAGAGCAGACCTGAGAGAGGAAGTGATTTGTGTCATTTAGTCAGCTAATCTAAAATCCTACACCGCTCTGACAGGAAGTATAACAGAGGGGCAAAAGAGTCAATGCAGCAGCAAGGTCAGAAAAGCACGAGTTTCAAATTTAAACCCCTCAAAGAGAGAAATATGATTAATAAATGAATTCCAATTCAAAATTTATCCGCCCTGAGCTTAGTTTGACCTTATGCTATTCACAGAAAGGTCTATTTTAATTACGATAATAAATTTGGCATTCCAAAGCCAATTGGATGTCTCTGAGGATTCTCATGGTCTCTTTGATTGTTTCTCCCCTGTCTCTACTTTTCAATTATTGTTTAGTGTAATAATTTAATGTTATGCAGCTGTATTGCCTGGAGCGGCAAATAAATTTTGCTTTCCGGATTGGATTATCACTGTTTTTTTTTTGCAGTTACTGAAGTCCACCAGGGAATAGTGCCTGTGGAAACAGGAGAACATTTTACAAGTGCTTCTTTAGTAAAAAAATCCCCAGTTTCTGTGCATGAAAAGCAACTCAAATGTTGTGGAGTTCAAATTAGGTCTTCCCTGGTAGTTAGGGCCCAAGGATTTCTGTGATATTGAAAACGCAGATGGAATAGAGGTGTACTGAAGGAATAGTTCACCTAAGAATGAAAATTTGCTTAAAATGTACTCACCCTCAAGCCATCCAAATTGTAGTTGAGATTGTTTCCTCATAAGAACAAATTTGGGGACATTTAGCATAACATTATTTCTTCAATGATTCCTTTGCAGTTAATGGGTGCCAAACAGCTCATAAAAACATGAAAAATATGACTCCAGTCCATCAATTAACATCTTGTATGTGTGTAAGACAGAGAATCCATCATTAAGACTGACAGATTTAACTTTAAACCGACACTATATATAAAATTAACAGAAGTCAAGAACACTTAGTATGAAAAACAGAGACAACTTGCTTGACAATACTGATTTGAGAGAGATTTGCAGCACTGTACATTTCAGAGTCAGTTTCGCATTTCCACAAGAACCTAGATGATTATGAAATGGTGGCTATCTATTCCAACATCTCTCCGAGTAGGACATCATAACTCTGACCTTGATTGAGTAGGCCTGGCTGTTTGCTGCATATTAATGATCCATAATGAGGCTTAATGCGCAACTTTTAATTGATTTTTTTTTTCAACTGGAAGAAACATCACCGTGCAAAATCTATTTTATGATTCATTTGGTGATTAATAAACTTCTAATATCTGGGAACTGTGGCAAATCATGATGATTGTCCATTTGCTTTGAGTAAACAGGACTTCGATGCCACCTGAGACTGACAGCTTGAAAGAATCATGAGAACTACTAAATTCAAGTTATTTCTGTTCAAGCGGGTTTGTGAGACTCTTGCAGCATCTAGACTTGATGTAGTATGAAGCATCTGAAAATCATGTGGAAAAATTAAATCGGAAAAAAAGAAGAAAATAAAACAGACTAATGTGTGATAAAGAATAATAAAGCATTGAGATCTAGAATGAGATTACCAGGCACTTTGCTGTCTCCAAGGCACTGTATTTTTCTCATTTTATTATTAACGATAGTTTTCGAGCAAGCAAAGCAAAATGAAAAAGCCACGGTGTCTTGAATATTGAATAACTTGTCAATAGCAACAATCCTCTCAAGGTTTACGCCTGGTTGTTTGTACGACATTAGTCAGCGCCTGCCCCTATCCTGCTGTTATTGACGATGATGAAGTCAAGGTTCCAGAGGGAGTCATATCCCTCATGTCCTCCGAATAGCGCACTCGCAGTCGACAAATACCCTTAATAAACCAAAGCTTTGGATATCCAGGTGTTTGTCGGTAAGAGGCACTTACGGCAAATGTTAAGTGACCCAGTGGTACATCAAACAAAATGTCAAAGGAGCTTTGAGGGAATCCCTGGCTGGTGTTGCTTATATGTGTTATTTGCACACATCCCTCGCTTTGCTTTAGGTTGTGGACACTCTAAGCTGCCTTTCATACTTCAAGATTTAGTCAGTATAATAAGATCTGTGTTACTCTGGCACAGGACCACCGACAGAGTAACTTATAACCAAATTGTTTTTACTCTTCTAATTTAAACACAGATCAGCGGAGCATTTCTGCCACTGAAGTGAAATTAGTCGGCAGATGGCACTAGCAATCTTTGAAGATGCAATGGATTCTAAACAAACGTTTGCAAATGAGTCATTTGTTAAGCTATTTTCTAGCATATTGCTAGGTGATCGACAAGTTTCAGCTCTCAAATGGAAGCAACGCTAATGTGTCAACAGTGCCCCCTTGTGAACGTGATATGGAATTGTTAAAGACTGTACCAAAGAAAACAGAACATGATTTAAGGAAAATTATATCAGAGTACTGTACATACAGTCAAATAAGATGCTAAAATTTAGATTTTAGTATATTGATTTAAGAATTTTAGCAAGATGAAAATGCACCATTGAATATAGTATATGGATAAATCTATAGAAATATTTGCTCATTAAGTTATTTTACAAAACAAAACAAAAAAATCAAATTCATGTCTCAATTTTTTTTTTCATTGATATTAAATAAATCAAATATTCGTGTAAACTGAAGTGTTTTGGTAACTTAGTTGAATAACAGTAAAATAGGCCTAACATGTACATACATGCATAAACAGAATATTTTTTTGACTTTTTTTCAAACAGATATTTTCAACAGGTTTCTGTAAGTGCTATATATACTTTTAGGAAACAGCTGCTATATTTACTTCTACTCACTTATAGCTGTTCACTTGTTTCTCAAGTCTGTCTCTTACCAGCTGACAAATGTTTTTGTTCATGTGTTGTTTGCGTGCTCATGTGAGAGACTCGAAGTTGCAAGCAGGCTGTCTTCACACAATCTAACACCTGTGCAAAGCCACCTGTCTACTCTAACAGGGCTGTGCTAACAGGCTTTTGTGGTGACATATCATCAATTCAAGAAGGGCAATGCAGACTTTCAACGACAACAGGAGCTGACAAAAGCAAGCCGGAGAAGGACAATGTCCTCACGTGAATTACAAAAGCTAGCACTCACAGTGGGAAGCCTTATTTTCGCTTTGCCAGGATCGAGAAGTGCTGCTCACCTTCTCACCTTCCTGTCACAGTTTGTACCTCAGGCTCCAGAATGTGCGCGAGGACTGGCATATGTCAGAGCCTGACGAAGGTGTCACAGGTCATATATAGCATGGTGTGTAGGATGACATAGTTCCACTGTCGGACAGGTCCTACTGCTGAGAGAAGCATGATACAGATAAGATGTTGTCACAATGCCGCTACACTATTGATTACTGAATCTAACAAGGGCAAAGGTGCCTGGCACGTCCTGAGGAGATGTAGCTGGGCAATGATTAAAAGCTTTTGAAAATTGAATTTGGAGTTTTGCCACCTGTCTCTAAATGTTGGGGACTGTTTGATATTGTCGTAGAGCTGCAAGACAAATGACTGCTGGTTTGTTCGGCAGCATAAGAAAATCCTTATTCCTATACAGTCAATCAAAAATCAAGTAAGACCAAAAATTTTATTAATGGGGTCATATGATGCAATTTAACTTTTTCCTGACTCTGCCACGCCCCCCTAAAATGGCTCATTCAAACCCGCCCCCACATGTCTACATCACTATGTGGAAATATTTGTGTAATGCCACCCAAATGTTCATGCGAAGAAAGAAGGCATGGTTTCAGTAACCGCAAGGAGATGCTGTGTGTATCTAGGCAAAAGCACTTTATTTGGCCTTCTGAAAGTAGATGCATTTAGGAATCTTTAAGATTACTTACAACAGAACAGCAATGCATTTTATGGACAACCGTTTCGTGAACCTAGGAGAGGAGGTAATTCTGACTTTGCTACGATAATCTGGTGCTTCTGAATCAGCTACTGTAATTATGTTTTGTTATTAGTTTAAGTATTTGCTATTGAATGCTCAAATGAGGAGTTTTGCGAGACACACACATGTGTGTATATATATATATATATATATATATATATATATATATATATATACAGTACAGACCAAAAGTTTGGAAACAATACTATTTTTAATGTTTTTGAAAGAAGTTTCTTCTGCTCATCAAGCTTGCATTTATTTGATCAAAAATACAGAAAAAAATTTAATATTGTGGTATATTATTACAATTTAAAATAATTGTTTTTACATTTATTATACTTTAAATTAAATTAAATTTATTTCTGTGATGCAAAGCTGAATTTTTAGGATGATTATCACATGATCCTTTAGAAATTAATCTAATATGATGATTAATTATCAAAGTTGGAAACAGTTCTGCTGCTTAATATTTTTTCAGAACATGTGAAACTTTTTTAGGATACTTTGATGAATAAAAAGAAAAAAAAAAGAAGCTATGTTTTTAAAATATAAATATTTTGTAATAACAATATACACTACTGGTCAGTAATTTGGGGTCAGTAATTTTTTTTTCTTTCTTCTTTTTAAATAAAATCAATACTTTTATTCAGCAAGGATGTGTTAAATTGATAAAAAGTGATAGTAAAGAAAATATATTATTAGAATATATATTATTAGATTTTTTTTTTTTTTTTTTTTTTTTTTTTTTTTATAAATGCAGTTCTTTTTAACCTTTTATTCATCAAATATATTAGACAGCAGAACTGTTTCCAACACTCATAATAAATCTGAATATTAGAATGATTTCTAAATGATCATGTGATAGACTGGATGTTACATGTGACACTGAAGGCTGGAGTAATGATGCTGAAAATTCAGCTTTGCATCACAGGAATAAATTATTTTTTTAAAGTATATTCAAATAGAAAACTATTATTTTAAGTTGTAATATTTCACAATATTACAGTTTTTCTGTATTTTTGATCAAATAAATGCAGGCTTGATGAGCAGAAGAAACATCTTTCAAAAACATCAAAAATAGTAATGTTTCCAAACTTTTGGTCTGTACTGTATATATATATATATATATATATATATATATATATATATATATATATATATATACATAGCCTTTTTTAATCAAAAATAAGGCTTTGGTCAAATTTTACAATCTGAGGATCTATCACACATGAAATAAGCGCCATAAAATTACAATTCTGAATTCATAGGGTAATTAATTTTTACTCCAGTACAATGACACATTGTATATGTATAGGCAGAGAAAACACTTACTTGGTACCATCTTATTCACAGATTCCCATCCCGCCTCAGTTATAGAGTTATACGATTGCAAGCCCTGGGCAACAATAATCGTCTGGTCATATGGACAAGAGTGGTGGATGAGCTAAGGATATCTGTACCCCATCAGTCAGATTCGAAGGAGAGAACAAAATATGTGGCTGCGTCTCAATAAAGGGAGCTTTGACTCTCAAACACGACTGATTTTCCTCTCTGGAAGGAAGTGAGAAATCTGGGACGCCAGCTTGCCCCACACAGCTGCACCTGAAGTCACGATAACCCTGACACTTCCCAGCACAACAACACCTAACTTTCCTTTCCAGCAGCGGACACCCTTACTTTACTCTCTTGAACAAAATAAACACCCCTCCGGGGATTTTCACTTAAACTTGTGCCTGCCTTCATCAGTGTGCCACAGCAGTGGGAAAAGTTTCAGTAAACAACAAATCATGTCACACAGATTTCTAATGCCTGATGTTGGGTAAGGACAACTTTGCAAATAATTTAGTTTATTGTACCAATATCTGTATTTTTTAACGGAAATTTCCAGAAAACAGAATTTTCTGCATGTTACTTTTAACTGTTCTTGGAAAATGTGCTTTCTCACAGTGATTCGTAATGACAGAGCGATGGGAAGGTTATTTTTGAAGATATACGGGAATATGTCCATATATGGTCATTATCAAAGCTTAGAAAAGTTTGACTTTATGCAAATGACTCTGTATGCAAATGTCTCAACTCAAATTGGCAACTACCAATAGGAGAAACATAGCATAGCGCTCATGAGATCCATATCCTGTGAGATACTGTAGCTGGGTGTTGGCAAGAGGGTTAAAGCCATGATATGTTGTCACATATATCCAAATGGAAAAAAGACAAAAAAAAGGGGGTGTGGGGACATGGTTCAATTCATATCTTGTTGATTGGATGGATGCAGCAAGCTTTCCATTGAACGTATAAGGGACAAGGTTTAAGTGGATTAAACGGCTGCAGAAATTTCACAGCATTCGTCACCAGAGAGAAGTTTTATTATTTCACCAGTAGTTATATTATTAGAAATTACAAGGTCAAATATAAATACAACATGCAAAGATGTATTGTTCACAATAAGATCATTAAAATGAAAAAGACTGGCAGAAAATAGATAGGGTGGATTTATATTTCATGCTAATTGCAATGTTACTCTGAGTGATTTCATCTATCTCTGCCCACAAACTGTGAATTACTAATCAAAATTATGCATGAAAACTGTATCAGATGTTGTTGCCATTCAGAGTTTGATTTTATGATGTATAATCCACGTCTGCAGTTTATTGTCCCTTACAAAATCGTTCCCCTGTTTTTACTGGCAAGGAAGAACTAGCCTACTTTATTGTAATACAACTGTAAGTTTCTACTAAATAATACACACACATAACTATACGCTTTCAAAAGGCCAGTTACATAGTCTATAATAGCTTGAGAATGGCAGAGAACTGTATGAACATCTATTAAAGACCAGCAGCACATTAATTTAATCACTGTGTGGTCAAAATCCCTTCAAGGCAAGTCAGTTCAGTCTGCAGCCATATTCATAACACCCACGGGCAGCTATTTCTAGAAATGCATTATGCAAGTACAGCTCTCATGTAGGCTACTTGAATGGGGTAAGAGCGAAATCTAAATAACTGTATTGAAATAAAATTTCGATAAGATATTACAAATAAGAAATAAACAATGTAGTGCTTAGATCGCTCTTTTAAAGTAAAATATTTACTCACCATTATTTCATTCCAAACTTCTTCTTGTGGAACATAATAGAATATATTTTGACAAATGTCTCAGTGATTATTGATACAAGGACCTCAATGGTGTTTAGTAACCAACATTCTTCAAAATATCTTATATGGTATGAAAATATCTTACTAGAGGGCATGATTAATTGCATTTAAGAATGAAGTTTTCTTTATAATTATTTCCCCTGAATTAATGCTTTAACTTGTCCACCTTCACATCAATTTAATTTTAAAAAGTTTACTTGTTGCTGAGTTTCTGTTTGTCATACATTAGCATATAAATCCTGCACCACACCCCGCAAGGCCTGTCATAATTAATAACCACAAATGTGTCTGTGCTGACTCATTTATTTCATTATCATATTCTCATGAAGATATTAAATCCACTGAAAGATCATTAGCAGCTCAGTCCTCTGACCTACTTCCTGCTTCACCTCTGGTGCTGAATGAGATCATCTCTATTATAGCTCATTATTTTCATCTAGGGCATAAGGATTGATTAAGCGCATACCTCATACAGTGTGTGGTCAGTATTACTTACCGCATGCAATTAGTATTGATCCAGTGGGGTAGGATGAGACCATGAAGGATATGCCTTGCTCTGGACCAATAGCTATATTCCATTAGCTGCATAGACAGCATGGAGGAAATACTATATGGCTTGAGTTTCTTTGCTAATGGTAGCCTTTTTCACTTCCAGCATCGTGGTTCACAGATTGATATTTTACACTGGATGGAGATACAGGAATGATCCTGACTTTAGGGATTGATGACCTGTTGGCCTTTCTGAAACGCTACAGCTAGGTCAACCATTGAAGATAAACAGTTGTCAAGAGAGACCCCTGGCGGTTAAGAGTAGAAGCGCTCACTTCAGTAATTCTAGTTGTGTTATTCAGAATAATTATTCTAGTTGTGTAACGGACGTAAATACTGCACATCGTACTCTAAAATAAAATATTTATTTTTATTTTTTACGTTTTTGTGATCATTACATCATAAATATTACATAAACAGAACATAAGCCTATTCATGAATGCAGACAGAACATCTATTGAGACAAAAAAAAGAAGGGTATTGCCTCCTGGCTCAAGTATGTAATGAAAGTAGTCAACCCTTTATGGGTTAACAAAATGTATTTCTAATATCAGAATGGGATTTCATGGAGCACCTAAAGTGACATCTGCACATGAAAGTCTGTGTATTTTTACCTATGCAAAAGTTATTTTTGGGATCTTGTACATTTACAACATCAAATAATAATATAATATAATATAATATAATATAATATAATATAATATAATATAATATAATATAATATAATATAATATAATATAATATAATATAATATAATATACATGGAAAACATAGCCTATCATTAGAAGGGGAACAGAACAAAGTTTTAAGTTCCCACCAAGAGTCCTTGTGCCACAAAATAAAATATGCGTGGCAACTTAGACGATAACAGTTGTACATCATAAATGCTCTGATTTCACCTTAGTTCAAGGATGGTTCAATAAAACAGAAAGAACAAAAATACACTCTGTTATAGAAATATATTTCTGACTAGTTTCTTAAAGCAAAATTTCACCCAAAAATGTAGATTGGTTTAAAGTTGGTTTAAAGTTACAAAACACACAGCTTTTCACTTCACAAAACTGAGACTGGATTGGAAGTTGTGGGTAACTGTGATGTTTTTATCAGCTGTTTGAATTCTCATTCTGACGGCACCCATTCACTGCAGAGGATACCTTGATGAGCAATGCTGTTTCAATAAAGAAACAAACTCATAAATCCTATATTTTCATCTAATTATAATTTTTGGGATGAACTATGAGTTTAAAATACTGGACATGGGTGTTACCTCTTGTGTTGGCAAATTATTAAAATGAAATGTGCTTACATTTTTTTCCCAGTCTGGTGCCTTTGACGTCACAGATCAAGCACCAAAAAATGCTCAAGAACCAAGTTGGCAACATGAACATAACAGATATCTAACAGATATTTCCAGGTATGTATGGTAAACTTGACTATAAGTTAACCGTATACTGTCATTAGGAGGTTGTGCAGTAATATTCCTCTATGCACACTAGAGGGCAGAGCAACTTCACTAATAAATGTGTAAGTTGATTTTGTGCAGTGGAATCTGTCATGCATAACCTGGTTTTCTAAAGAAACAACTGCAGACGGTTTTTTGTACACCCTTTCAACAATTTATTTAAAAGACACAAAACCTATAAAAAGGCACCCCGAAATAAAGAATCTTTTGTTTAAGGTTTATGTAACGAGCCATTAATCATTTGCCAACCCATGCTAACAATAGTTTAAATGTCTGCATCAAAGGCTACATTTGTGTAACAAAAATAGTCACAGCTTCCAGTCTTATGAGTGATAATTTACTTCCAGCTGTAACCACAAGACTGCTGATCTTGTTTTTCACCCTGCTGTTTAGGGCAAAAAAACCAAGACTCAAGAGTTGAAAACTTTTTCATAAGAGAAAAAATACTGATGTACCCATGACGTATACAAAAAGATGAAAATCCAGTGCTGGAAAATAATGCTAATTTGTTATTACACTAGTGCGGTTGTCATCCTGTTTCTTAATAGAGCCTAATAGTTTCAAAGACAACATTGCCACAATTTTATTCAATGGAAAATTCTCTGTACATGATTGAATGGTAAATCCATAATGGCAAGTGGAGGGAGATTTATGAAAAGTCATGTCTTACATATAATCCTCTATTAACAGCTATGCTAGTTAAGTTGTCTGTGGGTGTGCAAGTAGCTCAATTCATTACAGAAAAAGGCCCTTAGAGACATTTGGATCAGGTGAAAAGCTTTGGGTCGTCATTCACCTCATGCTCTCATTCTCCCCATAAGCTTCAACACACTGCCTCCAAATCAGCTTCTTTTAGATCTGATGCAAGCATGAAATAAATCATTTTGGTAGTTTATTAATTTAAAATTGTCTATCTATCTATCTATCTATCTATCTATCTATCTATCTATCTATCTATCTATCTATCTATCTATCTATCTATCTATCTATCTATCTATCTATCTATCTATCTATCGGAACAACATTAAACAAGTAGCTTGGAAGCCTGTTATCAGATGAGTCAATTATGGAGTTGGTACACTGCCTCATTTAATGGTACGTCATGCTGTCATCTCTATTTCCAGTTTCCACTGTGATAAAGACATAAGCCTCTTATGTCATCTACATGCAAATATAACCCAGTTGTCTTGTGTTTACTTACTGCTGAACGGTTATAGTCACTTTGTTTGTACTAACTAAGCTTAATAACCATTACATAAGAACTGTTTGCAGTAGAATGCACACTTTCACGTCTACAAATTAGGGCCCTTAAAAAAAATACTAAAAAATTGTATTAATAAGTTTTACTACCTGTCAGACAAGGCTGTTTGACCACATCAGGAAGTCAGACTAAATATTATTACGTTTTTTTATTTTATTTTATATGTTGGAATTGATTTTTGAAATGCCATTTTTTTATGACAATTTCATACTTTCTTTTTTTTCTGAGAGTGTTCCTGTTATGCATTTTAATGTCACATTCTGTGTCACAATTATATTGAATGTTCAAAATAATTCATGAAGTAACAGGGTTGTGCATGTGGGACACAGCTAAAAATAAAAAAATAAGTTTAATATAAATTCAGCTTTTAATATAAATTCAAGTTTGACCACATAAAGTCAAACTTGTGACACTTTATGATTTTAATTGCTTAATTTACAGCGCTGGGACATGATCGGTAAGTTGAGACAGGCCAAAATAACCATCTGAATGAGCTGTATAAAGCGAGATAATTTGCATCTGAGATTCTTCATTGCTTTTTATGCTCTTTTATGTTCATTTTATGTTAAATAATAGTTAGAAAATAGTTAATAGTTGGCCTATCGCTGCAAAGATTATTGGAGTTGTGCATTTAATGTTTTCCAGAAAGTAATTTGACACCAAATGAACCCTGTTATTCATGGAAAGTGTTACTTTGAAACCATATACACAGAAAATACTTTTTGAGAGAAATGCAAATAAATAATTATTCTATAGTGTTTTTCTATTGCCATTGTTCAGCATGTTTTAATATCAATATATATATATATATATATATATATATATATACATAGGTTATTTTTTTTATTAAATTTTTTAATCTCACTCTTTGATGTGCAGGTGCAACTTCAAACAAATGATTGACATCTTTTTCCAATTTGGACATCAATAGTGTTAAAAATCAATGTATAGTCTGACAGATAAGGTCACACAAAGCAGAGGCATCTGAAAAGCCTTCTTTTATCTTCTTCTCCTCTCCACCTACAGTGTGTGGGTGTAGAACTGTCTCTTTTCTCCTGTCATCACGTTACAATGAACAAGCCTCCCTGAATGCTCTGCATTCACTAGTGATCTTGTGGGATTTCTGCCAACGTGTCATCAGTGAATGCATGGAAAGCGACACAAGAGGGGAATCTAATGACTGGAAGAGTGGGCTAATTACAGGGGGAATACATGCTTGTCGCGGGGGGGCAAAAAAGACAGTAGGAGGCATTTAAACTGTCTGATATCTGGAAAGGAACTGTGGAGCAGAGTGAACAGGAGAGCATACTGTATAATAACACAACTGCTGATCTTTTATTGTCTGAGGGCAGCAGGGTTAAGCAGCCCATTGAGTAGACATACCTTTTGTATCTCACCTCCAACAACATGAGTGTCATTGTTGTACTCGCTCTTGATAAAATAATAATGAATTTCATCAAGAGCACATCTGTTTTGGATGCATCACCCCTGAAATAACATTGGCAGGTTGAGTGTGCTTGGCTCTCAATGCTCTCCATTTATATTATTCCCAGACAATATGCTAATATCAGCATTCTCAGTCATCCTGTTTATGATTGCAAAAAAGATATATTCCATCAAAATACATGGTTATTTTTAAATAGCCATCAATAGAGAAATGCTCAGGTAAGATTACATCAAGTAGTAATTACATCATCTAGGGTAAACAGACAACCTGTGACCCTTTGCTACAAAATTTATTTTATTTTTTATAAACCTTATTTTGTAACATGGATGTGAGCTATTTTCTTTAAATGTGTGAGATTTTCAATTCATTAGCCGCTGCCGTCAGGTTTCCGTTGATTTCTAACTGATAATTGTTGTTGTTAATTAGTGGTTTATGCTTTTGTTGAAGTCATTAATTCCCTTTATATATATATATATATATATATATATATATATATATATATATATATATATATATATATATATATATATATATATATATATATATAATCATGTTAAATTGCAGAATTATTGGTGAAACATCATTTTTTTTATTTGATTATGTCATTCGAAATGCCTCATGGGATTGTAGTTCATTCCATAATTTAAGCCATTAAATACAGAGTCTTGTACCATTTATTTTTGTTTTGATTTTTATCCCTATGTAAAAAATTACTGGGAAAAATACTTCCAAAACCTATGCCATTGAAAAGTCAGGCACTAAGGCAATTTATATGTTAATAATAAGAACAAAATGCAGTAAACTGTACAGTAAATATATTTAAATTTTTATCATAAATTAAAATAATATGATAGCAAATACAAGTTTGCAATATAAAGCATTATAACAGGCTGTTTTTGTACAGGTAAAATAACTGGAAGAAAACGACCTCTGTAAAGTTGCTTCAACACACAGAATACAATGAAATCTCAACATGCAGTTTGACGCTGATGGTAGTAAGACAGAATGAAAAAAAAAGAGTAATAATTAATTACTAGTCAGTCCACTGTCCATTGTCATGGACATTTCCTTGACAGTCATCAAGTGAGCATATCTCCTCAGCCCCACTGAGGGAGACTAATTCTAACATGCATGAAGAGTTTATCAAACAGCTGCTACACAAAAGGCCCATCGTCCTTGAGAACCCACACAGTGGATTTCAACACCATGCCCTTTGTGGGGCTATTAATATAGATATTATTTCAAGTGGAGAATGCTCAGCCTTATGGTGAAAATGCCAGGATGTAGAGGCTTAGTTAGCAGTCTGTATTGGCTTGATGCTACAAAGGCAACTAAAACAGTGATTTGAATATTGTAATCTTTTTTTCAGTGGCAGTGCATTCTTTCTTCAGTGAAGGAGTCTAATGAAGGCTTTGAATAGTTCGACCTCCAATTCATTCAGCATGGCTGCTGTGCATTATGCACGTGTGCACAGCGTCTAAGATGATACAACATTATTTTGAGGGCATAATATGCCTCCAGTGGAGAGCTGAGAAGGTTGAGTACTCAAGCAGTTAGTCTACAGCCCATACTCAGATAAGAGAAATCAAATGAGGCCAGCATGTCCCCATTTTAAACCCAGCAAGGATTTGCCACGGTGAGCGCGGGATGAAAAGGGGGCTTTGAAGTCTATGCCGGCTTGATTTAGTCTCCTTGTTCCTCTCCTCAAAGAACCCATTACCTTGGCCAAAACCTGCGTACTAGACCTGAAATTTCTCTCTGGTCTATGGCACATCCATGCAGAATAACAATTTGACAGCATGAGACCTCGCAACACAAACATGACTCTGAAAAGCCTCGATGGAGCAAAACAAGGTGCTATAGTATTGCCCTTTGAATCTCCGGAGAGACCAGTGTGTTGACAAAGCCTCTCCCTCTGCCTAGCTTTCTCCCCTCTCGTCTCATCTCTCTCCCTCCTTTCTCTCTCTCTCTCTCTCTCTCCCGTTCCTCGCTCCCTCACGCTTTCACACTGATGAACACGCTGTGTGATGATTGCTACATGTGGGCAAGAGTAGATATCTCTACACAAGAACAGAGCCACGCTAAACCCGTCGGATAAAGCAGCTTCTCCAGCCTAAATCAAAGAGCTGTCATCTACAACGGCAGTGAACTGTAAAGGTAAAGGCTCCATATTCATATCCCTGATTGATTGTTGCATAAGTTGCTCACACTGGCTTTGTGTGTCTAGGATATTTGTCATAGTGTACAGCTCTCACCATCTGTCCTCCTGTCATGTCTTCTCTTGAGTAGGGAATTGAGTAGCACAAAGCAAAACAGATCATCTATTTGGTATTTACATTGTAACATTTATGAATGATGGGAAGTGTGCAGTTGTTTGATATTTTGTTGCTTTTTGAATGTTACTTATCTGTGTTCGCATAAATGCTAGATTCTTTTCCATTATAAAGGTCAGGAAATTAATACAGAGTTATATTGCTTATGGCTACAAATAGCATCCCGTTTACATACTGATACTCGGTTACTTTGTAACCTTAAATTACACATTGTTTTTAATTTTCTGACATGCCCAATGAAAACTGTAAAGGGATTTGTTGAAGGGATTTGACAGCTAATCCATCTCTCCAGCAGTAACTAGGGCTTTGTAGGTTTGTAAATGTCAGCGAGGGGAAGTGACAGAGATGAGGAGAGACTTTGAAACACCCACACTCACCACCCACTGCTCTTTTTGAGACACACTGAAGATATGTTTCATTCTGCTGTACAGACTCAGCAACAGAATCCTTATTTAAAGGCACTTTTGCATGGATGTAATGATTATAACTTTGAAATGGAGAAGAATGCACAGCATCTTAACATTAGTTAAAATGAAATTAGAAGTACAATGCTCATTAAAATGTAAGGGACTCATAATTTTATGCATGATGTGTGATTTAGTCATTCTGATGGGAGTTTTATTAGCAAAAACATTTGCATAGTAATAATATGCATCAGCAACATTTTGGCACTACTTTATTGATAGAATAACATTATTAAATAAAACAAAATGCTAAAATATATTTGTTTTTAATTAATTATTTTTATTATTTTTGATCAGTTTTATTAATTCATAATTGATTGTGCATGAGTTACAGATCTTTACACCCACATTGAATCTGCATGCAGAAAAAGCTCTGCAGATTCCACAGAATTTGAACACCTGTCACTGACAACTTTTCGTTCATGTTGGCCATTCATTTACATGAAAACAGCATTTTGGGGGCCTGGAAACACAGACTTTTGAAAATGGGTTTCAAAGTTTTTGAAAATGATGCCATCATCTCTGTATACACTACAAACTAAACTAAAACCATAAAACACATTTTTTATCTTTGAAAAAATTTTTATTTATTAGAAAAATAAAAACATATTTTATTTCAGCTTGTTGCAACATTAGGTTAACTAAAACTAAAATTAATAAATACAAATTAATTGAAAAATATATACAGAAATTAAATCTAATCCATAATGTAAATAAAAAACTACAATAGTATATTAATTATGTTAAAATAATCATAAGACCCTTTCCTTTGTTAAATATTTTGTCATATTATATTTTTTCAATATGAGTGTACTGTAGTGTTTCTTATTTTACCAATCCAATATGCACAGTTTTCCCTAGTAAAAAAGTAATATATTTAAAAAGCATTTACTTTTCACTATTGTGATGTGTTTTGAGTTCATTATTGATGAGGATAGCATGATCTTTGAATAATACTGATCTTTAAAGGCAAGATATTTAAAGTACCGTATTTTCCGGACTATAAGTCACACTTTTTTTCATAGTTTGGCTGGTCCTGCGACTTATAGTTAGGTGAGACTTATTCATCAAAATTAATTTGACATGAACCAAGAGAAATGAACTAAGAGACATGAACCAAGAGAAAACATTACCGTCTACAGCCGCGAGAGGGCGCTCTATGCTGCCCAGTGCTCCTGTAGCCTACCACTGAAAACATAGAGCCCCCCTTTCGCACAGTGTTGCCAGACGTTCGATAATTATCGTATTTGTACGATAATTTTGACCTCTGTACGATGTACGATCAATAATGAAAAAAATCCCGTAATGTACGATAATTTCAGAATTTTATGAAAATTTAAATGATGGTAGTTGCAGTCATTGGGCTTCTTTTCTCATACACGAAATCAGCTCATTAAACACACTCTAAATGCATTCGTGTGCACCTGAGGGTGTGTTAAGAATGCCGGACAGTTCCCTGCATTAAAGCCAACGAGCACCAGTTGCGTCTGGTGCTCCATCAACACCATCAACATCTGGCAACACGCAGGATTCCGATGACAGCGGCTCAGATGTGGAGTTATCTGCACCACGCAGCAACAGCTAAGTTCCTTCTTCTTCTTGGACAAGACAAAACAAGTGTTAAAAATCATTTTAATATGTTTTAATATGTGCCACGATGCAGACAGTCACTGAAAATAAAGGGATAGTATTTTGTCTCACTGCTTCCGTCCAACAATAAGCCTTGTTATCTATTATGGTAATTTGCAGGTCGTGTCAAAATGTTGTTGGTTTAGAATAGATAAATAACTCTTTTGACTCATGTACGATAATTTTCTTTCAGATACGATAATTTTGAACTTCTGGTACGATACTTGGACATTTCCAATCTGGCAACACTGCTCTCGCGGCTGTAGACAGTAATGTTTTCTCTTGGTTCTTGGTTCTAAATGAATGCGACTTATAGTCCAGTGTGACTTATATATGTTTTTTTCCTCATCATGACGTATTTTTGGACTGATGCGACTTATACTCAGGTGCGACTTATAGTCCGAAAAATACGGTAGCTCCAATTTAGCACAATCAAATAAGGCCTTCAAAATAACTGCATAAAAAGCAGATCATATAATGTTATATATATGTTTATTTTTATTTATTTATAGGTTTTTGTTTATTTCAATTTTGTTTATTTAATATTTGATAACACTGCATCACCGGAACTTAAACTGATAAAAAAAGTCAATGGACAGGTTATTGGTGACAAGATACTGTACGACATTTAGTAAGAGAAACGCAAAATAATAATAATCATGATATTATCTGTCATAAACGTTATCAACACTGTCAGAGATCTGTAGAACAAGTAGGTTACAGAATGAAATGAAATACTTAAGCAATAGCCATGAAGAAGGCTATGCTTAGTCATTCAGTATAGTTACATTTTCACAAATCATGCTATATACAGTAAACATTATATATATACATAAAACATTATTATACATATAATGGTTATAAATACAAACTAAATCAGCAATATGTATGGTTGCATGAATAATTCACAACTGATCAAATTATCCACCCCATAAATATAGTAAAGTATTAACAAATTTTGATGCAATAAATTATTTAAAAATGATCATCCCTCCAAAACATCTTTCACAAATATACATTTCTGACTCTCTTAAAGTGTTAATAGTGTATATAATTAGTTGTATTTATAGGGGTTATTATAGCACAATTATATAATAAGGGGGTTATTATAGAAACCCTCTGTCCTCACTAACCATGGTGGTATTTGAGAATAAGTGTTCCTCATATAACCAAGCTAATGGCTACTGTTCGTACCATATTCACACAATCGCAGTTCTATCCAATTTGTCTGAATTATGGCCCATTTGGAGGAACAGCCACTATGTGCTAACCTTTTTCAAACAGATGTCTCTCTGTCCCAGATTTAATGAGACCTCACACAGATAAGGAACACTTATTCTCATTTTTCAGCATAATTCACATAATTCACAGCTACTGAAAAGTAAAACAGGGCTTGCTGTTTTGCAGATATCTAAATAAAGCAACAGTGACCTTAACTTAACTAGAGTTTTGTTGAACCGAATGTGATTTGACTAGACAGTAGCCATCATGTTACATAGGTGAGGACCTCAAAGAGGAAAGGACATTGACAAAAATAGAAGAGAAAGAACCGTAGGTGGGCTGCAGCCTGGTGTTACCCTGCAACTGGCAAAGCAAAGTGTGAAACAGGGTGTAAATGAAGGTAATGTCTCTGGGGGCAAGAGGCACCTTGCTAAAACAGCAGCTAAACCCTTACTCTCACAAACCCTATAGGAGACATGTGCTTTTGGTGGATTGTACCACACTGAAAAACAGCTTCATTCAACTCACAACTTCAACTTCAATTCAACCCACACTCTTTAAATAAAGCTTCCAAAAGAAGGTTTCACAGTCATGCCACAGAACTATTTTTGGCTTCCCCAAAGAACCTTTCAGTCAACAGTTCTTAATTTTTTTTTTTTTTTTTTTTTTTTGTAGTACACTTAAAAAAATAAAGGTTGCAAAAGGAGGTGATGCCAACGAAGAACCATCAAACTATGAACACTTTCCACAGTAGAAGGATATTTTAATAACCTGAAGAACCTTTATCTTAGAATAAAAGGTTCCAAAAATTGATTTAGCATGATTCGTTAGAAGAAACATTTGAGTTCCCCAAAGAACCTTTTGTTGAGCTTTTCTTAAAAGAAAATTTTTCCACTATAAAGAACCTTTTGCACAAAGGAAATGCTGAAGGTTCTTCATGAAGCCATCAATTCCGATAAAGAACCTATATTTGTAAGAATGTAAGGTGGTTAAGAGGACTCCTAGCCTGGCCAGATCTGTTTTGATGTTTTTTAATGAGTTTTGAGCACTTTTAAGATATTCTGTCTTAGAAATCTACTTGGCCAAGTCACAAGACCAGTTTATACCAAGACCAGCAAACCAACTCAGACTGGTATACACTGGTGGGATTTCACACCAACATTTACATTTAATCATTCAGCAGATGTCTTCATCCAAAGTGACTTGACAAATAAGGAACATCACAAGCAATTTATTATACATGAGTCAACATATTGTCTGTAAGCGTTGCTGGAGAACTTTGATGGTTAAGTATTTAAGGCTCTCTCAAGATTAAATATTTAACTTGTCTATTCCAAAACATGGAAAGCAAAAGTAATTTAAGGCTGGTAAAAGCAGATGCATACTTTTTTCAACATGGACAAGTCAAAGAGCCTGATATTCAAAAACAGCGAGAGCGAGGGTAGAAGATCAGATGGTAGAGCACATTGAATGTGGGTAGAGGAGTCTCAGCGGGAAACCTGACATCTCACTGAGCTCCATCAGACCTTCACGTGTTCTACTGAGCACGAGGATGGGGTGCACTAGGAGTTATCTGTATAGGAACCCTCAAAATCAATGTGGCAGATTTCACATTATTGATTTATCATTGAATTATACTATAATTATTTAAATTAAAATATGTATATGTACAGATGATTTTTATTTATTTTATTTTATTTTTAGTTTAACATTGTAATTATGCTGTCCTGTTATGAACTGTATTTCCAACAATGTACTTACCTAACCAAACTAAAATTCAGCACTTGAGAGTTTTATTCCAGCCCATTAGCATCTTATTTAAATGTGAGACAGGACCCACAACTATGAAATTATTCTGAGCATAGAAACTCAAATCCCAACATCAAAGACAAATTGTGAATATTAAAATGCGGAACCTTCACAAAAAGGGAAGGAGAAAGTTAGCCATGTTGTTATTTCACTTGGCATCTCATGATGATTTTATAAGGATGAGACATCAGAGTATCTTTCAGTTAGCCAACTCCCTGTAGCTCCATTTGTGCTGCATAGCTGCATAGAACAGGCTTCTCCCTGCCTAGATAGATTTGTCAGTGCATTTTATAAATAGCACGGCACATGTTCTCATCCAGTGAAAGGAAATGAAGAATAAGCTTCAAGCATCCAGTGCATCACCATCTTGAGAGAATTCGGATTGTTTAGACAGTCTGCAATTAGAATACGTTTCAGAATTTCAGAACATTTACTCTATTTTAGTGCATCCTATTAACAACATGCAGCTTCTAAATAACATAAAGGACCTCAGATATAAAACATTTGATTGGTTTATGGAAAATTGACCCCTTCTTAACAATTTTGAGAACTTTTAACCCTCCAGTAGTAATTAGTCACATTATCAAACCACCTTTTATAATAAGAACTTCAAAACCAGTGCTGACTTTAATAAGCAAGAGCACAAATTAAACTGGAATATACCTTCTCTTTAATATCCGTGGTAGACTAAGCTTTTCTGATTCCCATCAAAGTGTACAATAAAACAAAGTCCTGTTTTTTATACATTACTTATACATTACTCATGCCTATTAGAGTCTGTGAAGCAATTTACGATCCTTCAGAAAAAGAACAAATGGTCAATTTCATGCAGTGTTCCCCATTAAAAATAACTAAATGTGAAAGCAATAGGTTGCATCAGCCTTATATGTTGAAATGGTAAGAGAGTTATTTGGAGTGAAATGTCCCTTTAGAAGAACTGAACGTGCCCAGAACTGCAAGTGCAATAACAAGCAAAATAACGTGAGTCTTATGTTGGTCCAAATGTTTTATATTGCATCAAGGGAAAAGGTGGCATCTGGCACGCTAGTAATTGTGAACCATGGGAATTGTGATTAACAAAATATGCTCACTGAGGAGTGGTATATATGTATGTATGTGTGTAAATCTTTTTCATTTTCACAGGCAAATCAGCTCTTCACTTGTTCCTACAGTGCAACTTACTGAAAGAAACTGCATTGCAAGGACATTCAGTGAGTATCCACTTAACTTGTAATTTATGTAAGAGTTAATGTGTGTATCTCTGTTTCTCTCACTGTCTGTCGCCGTCTCACTCTCGGACCTGATTGATTCTTCTATAATGTAAATATAAGCAGAATCCATAATAATACCTTATTTGAGTCCAAGGTGCACTGCTGCATTTCAATGATTCACATTTTGAGGGAATATTCATGTTTACAATAGTGAATCCACATCTCCAGATAATTACTGAACATTGCAATGGTGTGATGCATAATGCAGGCTCATGGTAACGTCTGCAAGCATCACTACAATCTCATTACACAGGCTATTATGCACACCTGAGCTGTTATCATTATCAGTAATTTGGTACGTTCTAAAAATAACTCATCGCCGGTCTCTTATGAATACACTAATGTCATTGACAGCTGCTAATCTCTTGTTGTTTAAGATTGCTTTTGTCTTTGTTTTTCTTTCCTTTTTGTCAGGGCCATGAAAACTAGACTAGGGTGCCTGTCTAACAAATCAGACTCATGCAGCGATTTTTCAGAATTCCTGCCTCCTGCTCAGGAGAGATCTACAAGATACTTGAAGTGAGTAATATGTTGTTTTTGTAATAAATAAATAAATAAATAGGGATATGTGTTTATTGGCTGTATTATAATCATGTTTGGCTTTCTTAGGTTATCTGCTGATGAAGTGACCAGATGGGCAGATTCATTTGACGCTCTGCTGTCCAATAAATGTAAGTAATTTTACATGATTATGTGTTTGTGTCTGAATTATTGTGCACATTTGGGTGATTGTTAAGTTAAAGAAAATTTCGAATTTAAATTGCCCCCAAGTTATTATAAATGCGAGCAGCAGAATATAAATCTTGCAGCTGCATTTTGGATTAATTGTAGAGGTTTGATAGAACTGGCTGGAAGACCTGCCAAGTGAGCATTGCATTAGTCCAGCCTGGACAGAACAAGAGCTTGAACAAGGACTTGTGAAGCATGGTCCAAAAGAAAGGGTCTGATCTTTCTGATGTGGGATTAATCAAATCTACAGGACCGTTTTAGCAGTGGTCTGAGAAATTCAGCTGATCATCAATCACAACTGCAGGGTTTCTGGCAGTTTTTGAAGGAGTTATGATTGCCAGGGTGTTGCGTGACTGCAGCAATTGTTGAATGTACTTAAGTGGCCTTTAATTTATTTATTATCCCCTTATATTCACCCTAAGGTAAAAATTAACAGTTTACCTATTTAAAAAACCACTGATTTACAATGATGCTTATTTAAATCTAAATAGGACCACATTGTATAGATTTTAATTCTGTTCACCAACCACACTCCGATACATTTTTACAGCAGTTTGCATTAAAATATTATGAAATGTAGTATTATTATGCTAAATGTTGTCCCAGTACTAATAGACTTGCTTAAAACTTTTGTTCTTGGCTAGTCAGTCAGTTGCATGTCTACAGAGATGTACTGTTGTTCTGCCATGATATGGTTCTCCAGCAACTTATGTAAGAAGCTTTCCATATTAATAAGAAGGACGCCATTTCCATGTGAGTCACGTGTTTGGCTGTGACTTCTCTTGTCGATTGCTCACAAAATGACAGGCCTTATTTCCTCAGGCTTAATTCCAGCTTTAATTTAAACTGTGTGTGTGTGTGTGTGTGTGTGTGCGTGCGTGCGTGCGTGTGTGTGTGTGTGTGTGTGTGTCTTTTACTGAATCTCACAGCACCGACACCCCAGACGTGCCACAAATAGTCTCTCTCTGTGCTGTTAACAGGTTCATGCTAAAGACTTCTGAAATCTGTCAAAATTAGTACTCGGAAATGACAGACAACAAATCATTCAGATGTCAAGCTGAGAGAAACCCCTAATGCTAGGAACTCATCCCACCTGGTTATACCATGAACATGACTGATACCTCAAACCATGCAACTTGTTGAGAAGAGTGTGATGGATGAAAACAAGGAAACAACACACTTACAACTATTAAGCACCTTAATTTTATAAAATGTACTTAAAGTCTTAAGACTATATTTAAAAAATTTAGTATAATATTAGATCAATTTAATATTTAATAAGGTTTCTTAAAAATCTTTTAAAAGTATGCTAAAGTGTACTACTTTTTCACAAGAGAACCAAAAACGTTCTATTTGTTGAGTATATTTGACATTGAATGCAGCACAACCTATCAGACACATCTTATCCCATAATGTAGCTAACAAAGCACAAAAACTCATTGTCCTACTGAATAACAAAACTGTTGATATAATGATGATGATATAATGGTAATAATAGATGTTATGTCTTTTACTGACTGTTATGTCTTTCTCAGACATTCAATTGATTACCATTGTATGCTGGGTAAAATCTTCTCTTCAGGTAGCACAATCTGTAAAAGGAATGTCAGATATAAATGAGCCAGATACATGCTTCATGCAGAAAATCAGTTTTCAAGGAGACAGAAAAAAAATCAAGCAATGGCCACGCTAAAAGAGAACAATTTGTTCTCTTGCCAGCAGGAGAACATTTTGCCTCTGTACTGCCTCTTGATTGTCCTTTCATTGAATTTCCAGAGAAGCACTATTGTCTCATTTACCCACCCTGCTGTTTATATGGACTTGAACTGTATCCAAGAGAAGTCTACCTTACAGAAAATGGATGTAGGGTAAAAAAAAACAAAAGTGTGTTGCAGTGTGCCTTACAGCGTAAAAGACTGTATGATAATCATAAAATATATTTAATAGAACCCAGGCTCACTGGAAAAACATGCCTGTGGCAAAATGTATGCATAATGCATTATATATGCTGCTTCTTGCACATTTCGTGACACGTTCAAAGTGAAATGTGCAGTGAGTCACGCTAAAAGCTTGTTCAGTTTTATCTGGAACAGATTAATGTGAATCTGTCAATGTTTCATTATCACGCCAGTTCAGAAATAAAATGTCCGGTGAGTAGTGCTTAAAGGCTAAGACTCTATTGTGTTTAAAAATAATGTAGCAACCACTCTAACCCTACCCTAACCTAACCGAGATTTAAAAAAAAAAAAAACATCTATTATATATAAATAATTAGATGAAAGTGCATTTGCTGAAGCAACCATACCACTTTAGTTTGCTTCTCAATGTTTTTGAGTTCTTTTATTATGAGTACAATTCTGCACCATGTGAACTTCAGAGCAAGTTTACTACATCAGAAAAGCCATACATATGGTAAGAAGCTGGCTGTGTGATGCAAATGTCAAAATGTATTCGTTTACATATCATGCACTCTGGTAAAATATTTTAAAATCATAACATTGTGTGTGCAAGGAACCACATGAAAATAAGTCTTTATTTATCAGTAATCATGCCTTTCTAAATCAATATTTGTGTGAAAAATGTATCAAAATTGTTGCTGCCACTGGCTGTAGTTTTGTCACAATGTAGGTAAAGGTACATTTTCCAGTGTTCCTGCAATCTCTCATTTGAAACACGTCACAAATGTGACAAAGAAATGATTTTGATGAATGAAAGCAACTAGCTTGGTGTCCTTGGGAGGCATTTCCTTTATCCTGTGTGGCTTAGATATGGCATATTAGACATGACAAAGATATATTGGTTTTAATATAGTAAGATGCTTATCCATTTTCTTATTCATCTTTATTTCATAGACGGTTTGGCAGCCTTCAGAACCTTCCTCAAAACAGAGTTCAGTGATGAAAACATCGAGTTCTGGTTGGCTTGTGAGGACTATAAAAAGATCAAATCCCCTGCTAAGATGATGTCTAAGGCCAATAAGATCTACAAGGAATTTATTGAAGTCCATTCGCCAAGAGAGGTATGTTGACTGCTTCTATAAAACCATAGCAACTATACCTGAACATATAGTACTCTTGTGGTGAGAGTTAAGAGGAATTTGTTTGAATCACCAGTGATTTACATAATGCTGCTTATAATTACAGAGTGTATTAAAAACACTTCAGTCTATATATATATGCAGCGTTTCCAGACACTACAGCCAAAAATAACTTGAAATATTGTGCTGTATTTCCTAGCATTTTTTTTTATATCAAGTCATGTTGGTAAGGTGGCAGCTAAACATTTTCTAAAAGTATTAAATAGAAAACAGTTATTTTAAATTGTTTAGATACAATATTAACATTAACATTTATTAAAACCAAAAAAATAAAGACTTTTCCTCCCTCGGAGTTTGTACTTTATCATCGCCTACGCTCACTTCAGATCTTTCCTGGCTTTAAACCTGAAGATCATCTTCTTGTTCAGCATGACCTTCAAATACCTTGTGAATTACTGTTGGTTATTTGGGAGGCACAGCCCTGTCCTTAAGCATCCTGACTGTGTGGGTCACAGAAAACACAAATAGCTCCTTTAAGATGGGACGTACCTACCAAATGTAATAATCCTGGTTTCTGTGCTCAGACAATCCACGAACTGAATAAAATTTGTTACAGTTCAGAAGCGAGAAACATGATCACCAGAGATAGTGGTTGTTTTTGTGTGAACTGGCTTTGCCATATCCTATTTTTATTCTAAGAATTGATAAGGAGCAGAATTTAATATTCTCTAACTCTTATATCTCTGAAGGTTAACATAGACCACAGGACCAGAGAGGAAACCAAACAGAGGCTCCTGGAACCAACTCCCAACAGTCTCAATGAAGTCCAAGCTAAAGTGCACAGCCTCATGGAGAAAGACTCCTATCCTCGGTTTATAAGATCAAAGATCTATCAGGACTTACTGAACAGGACACAGATATACTGCCAGAGGAAATCTGTTTAAAACTGAATGTTTATTTGCCTGCCTGGTTAGATTATATTGAGATATTGAGCAGACTTTAATTGCAATATATAGCATAGTCTGTGTGTTTACAAAATAATTAGATAAGGATAATCAAATAAAAAAGGTCAAAAGACAAACTAGTTCCTTGCTAGTTTGTGCTTTTAAACTTAAATATGACCCTGTACTGTGCTTCTTTGCTCAGTTATATTTGTAACATGTGGCTATATTCTCTCCCTTCAATTGTGATAGAATGGTCGATGTTTCTTCTGAATGCTGGCAAGCATGTAAATGTAAATCAGTTTCTAAATGGGTAACATGTAAGAGTAGAGTATGGTTATTTATTTTTCTTATCTTCAATGTAACTTGTGTACATATTAATGCTAATATCTTTCGATAAACTACTTTAGACATGCCTGCTGTTACTGCATGCAGCCTCGGCCTTTGAACATCTCTCATTGATTCCCTTAAAATCTAAATTTAAAAATACTTTAATCCCACACAAGTATGCACACTGAATATATATATATATATATATATATATATATATATATATATATATATATATATATATATATATATATATATTTTTTTTTTTTTTCTCTCTGGATGGGTGATTTTTTTAATGTAACAATTATGTTAGTTTATTTTGTTGTTTATTAATTTATTTAAGCTTATTTCATGTGTTGATGTTCTGATGGTTTACAACATGTTGTTGTGATGATAATAGATCAAGTAAAGCATGTCTCTTCGAACAGTGTCGGGTTGTTGTTGTTTTTTTGTCTGAAAATGTGTTGTCTGTTTGAATGTGTGTCAAGCTTTATTCCTTGAGTCATCTGGGAAATTAAATAATACAAATGAAATATGCAAACTGATTTTAAGTCACGCCACTCTAACAAATATTTTCTTCTGCTAAGTTTAATTTTATTTTTATTCTACTAGCAGTGCTTTAAAAAGTGCAATGTTAAACAATTAGTTCACCCCAAAATAAATAAGAATACAAATGTTCATTGATGGACAGGACCTACTCATTGTCCAAATCATACTCTAGATTTAATACTGTCACATGGAATTGATGTTGATGGTGTTGAAATTATTCAGCCAAGTGATGATATCTCAGATCATTATTTAGTTCTTTGCAAAATTCATATAGCCAGATTTGTAAATTCTACTTCTTGTTACAAGTATGGAAGAACCATCACTTCTAACACAAAAGACTGCTTTTTAAGTTATCTTCCTGATGTATCCAAATTCCTTAGCATATCCAAAACCTCAGAACAACTTGATGATGTAACAGAAACTATGGACTCTCTCTTTTCTAGCACTTTAAATAAAGTTGCTCCTTTACGCTTAAGGAAGGTTAAGGAAAACAGTTTGACACCATGGTATAATGAGCATACTCGCACCCTAAAGAGAGCAGCCCGAAAAATGGAGCGCAGCTGGAGGAAAACAAAACTAGAGGTATTTCGTATTGCTTGGCGGGAAAGTAACATATCCTACAGAAAAGCATTAAAAACTGCTAGATCCGATTACTTTTCTTCTCTTTTAGAAGAAAACAAACATAACCCCAGGTATTTATTCAATACAGTGGCTAAATTAACGAAAAATAAAGCCTCAACAAGTGTTGACATTTCCCAACACCACAGCAGTAATGACTTTATGAACTACTTTACTTCTAAAATCGATACTATTAGAGATAAAATTGCAACCATTCAGCCGTCAGCTACAGTATCACATCAGACAGTGCACTATAGACCCCCTGAGGAACAGTTCCACTCATTCTCTACCATAGGAGAGGAAAAATTGTATAAACTTGTTAAATCATCTAAACCAACAACATGTATGTTAGACCCTATACCATCTAAGCTCCTGAAAGAGGTGCTTCCAGAAGTCATAGATCCTCTTCTGACTATTATTAATTCCTCATTGTCATTAGGACATGTCCCCAAAACCTTCAAACTGGCTGTTATTAAGCCTCTCATCAAAAAACCACAACTTGACCCCAAAGAACTAGTTAATTATAGACCAATCTCGAATCTCCCTTTTCTGTCCAAGATACTAGAAAAGGTGGTATCCACACAATTATATTCCTTCTTAGAGAAAAATGGTATATGTGAGGATTTCCAGTCAGGATTTAGACCGTATCATAGTACTGAGACTGCTCTTCTTAGAGTTACAAATGATCTGCTCTTATCATCTGATCGTGGGTGTATCTCTCTATTAGTTTTATTGGATCTTAGTGCTGCGTTTGACACAATTGACCACAACATTCTTTTGCATAGACTTGAATACTTTGTTGGCATCAGTGGAAGTGCATTAGCATGGTTTAAATAAGTGAAGTGACATTCAGCCAAGTATGGTGACCCATACTCAGAATTTGTGCTCTGCATTTAACCCATCCGAAATGCACACACACAGAGCAGTGAACACACACACACACACTGTGAGCACACACCCGGAGCAGTGGGCAGCCATTTATGCTGCGGCGCCCGGGGAGCAGTTGGGGGTTCGATGCCTTGCTCAAGGGCACCTAAGTCGTGGTATTGAGGGTGGAGAGAGAACTGTACATGCACTCACCCCACCCACAATTCCTGCCGACCCGGGACTCGAACTCACAACCTTTCGATTGGGAGTCCGACTCTCTAACCATTAGGCCACGACTTCCGCCATCAGTTCGTAGCAGTGAATGAAGATGTATCCTATCGATCACAAGTGCAGTATGGAGTACCTCAAGGCTCAGTACTAGGGCCGCTACTCTTCACGCTTTATATGTTACCCTTGGGAGATATCATCAGGAAACATGGTGTTAGCTTTCACTGTTATGCTGATGATACTCAGCTCTATATTTCTTCGCAGCCCGGTGAAACACACCAATTTGAAAAACTAATGGATTGCATAGTCGATATAAAAAACTGGATGACGAGTAATTTCTTACTGCTAAATTCTGAAAAAACAGAGGTGTTAATTATAGGACCTAAAAACTCTGCTTGTAATAACCTAGAACACTGTCTAAGACTTGATGGTTGCTCTGTCAATTCTTCGTCATCAGTTAGGAACCTAGGTGTGCTACTTGATCGCAATCTTTCCTTAGAAAGCCACGTTTCTAGCATTTGTAAAACTGCATTTTTCCATCTCAAAAATATATCTAAATTACGGCCTATGCTCTCAATGTCAAATGCAGAAATGTTAATCCATGCATTTATGACCTCAAGGTTAGATTATTGTAATGCTTTATTGGGTGGTTGTTCTGCACGCTTAGTAAACAAACTACAGCTAGTCCAAAATGCAGCAGCAAGAGTTCTTACTAGAACCAAGAAGTATGACCATATTAGCCCGGTCCTGTCAACACTGCATTGGCTCCCTATCAAGCATCGCATAGATTTTAAAATATTGCTTATTACTTATAAAGCCCTGAATGGTTTAGCACCTCAGTATTTGAATGAGCTCCTTTTACATTATAATCCTCTACGTCCGCTACGTTCTCAAAACTCAGGCAATTTGATAATACCTAGAATATCAAAATCAACTGCAGGCGGCAGATCCTTTTCCTATTTGGCGCCCAAACTCTGGAATAACCTACCTAACATTGTTCGGGAGGCAGACACACTCTTGCAGTTTAAATCTAGATTAAAGACCCATCTCTTTAACCTGGCATACACATAACATACTAATATGCTTTTATTATCCAAATCCGTTAAAGGATTTTTAGGCTGCATTAATTAGGTAAACCGGAACCGGAAACACTTCCCATAACAACCTATGTACTTGCTACATCATTAGAAGAATGGCATCTACGCTAATATTTGTCTGTTTCTCTCTTGTTCCGAGGTCACCGTGGCCACCAGATCCAGTCTGTGTCTAGATCAGAGGGTCACTGCAGTCACCCGGATCCAGTACGTATCCAGACCAGATGGTGGATCAGCACCTAGAAAGGACCTCTAAGGACCTCTTTCATCCCTGAAAGACAGCGGAGACCAGGACAACTAGAGCCCCAGATACAGATCCCCTGTAAAGACCTTGTCTCAGAGGAGCACCAGGACAAGACCACAGGAAACAGATGATTCTTCTGCACAATCTGACTTTGCTGCAGCCTGGAATTGAACTACTGGTTTCGTCTGGTCAGAGGAGAACTGGCCCCCCAACTGAGCCTGGTTTCTCCCAAGGTTTTTTTCTCCATTCTGTCACCGATGGAGTTTCGGTTCCTTGCCGCTGTCGCCTCTGGCTTGCTTAGTTGGGGACACTTCATCTACAGCGATATCGTTGACTTGATTGCAAATAAATGCACAGACACTATTTAACTGAACAGAGATGACATAACTGAATCCAATGATGAACTGCCTTTAACTATCATTTTTGCATTATTGACACTGTTTTCCTAATGAATGTTGTTCAGTTGCTTTGACGCAATGTATTTTGTTTAAAGCGCTATATAAATAAAGGTGACATTGACATTGACAGGAGGAAACCTGTGGATTATTATGACTCTTTTATCAGCTGTTTGGACTCTCATTCTGACGGCACCCATTCACTGCAGGGGATCCATTGTTAATCAAGTGATATTATGCTAAATTTCTCCAAATCTGTTCTGATAAAAATAAAAAAACATCTACACAGTCTAATTTTCAGCAAATTTTTATTTTTGGGGTGAAAGTTCAAATTGAGTAACCTATTTAAAAATTTGGCAATTTGTGATTTGTACTGAGGTAAGATGCTCGAGAATTAAATCCATTCCGAAATAAAATCTGCACGCTCCTTCAATCTACATTGTGGCACAATAGAATACTCTACAAATGACCACAGACAGACTGCGAATAGCACACAGATGTGATGCCCTTGGCTCATTTGTTTTTTTTCCAAGGACTATAGGCCAGATGGAATAATTAGATATTCCACCCCTTTAGATCAGTGCTCCCTAAACACAGTTTAAGACAGAGAGAACATCTGCTGGCCTGGGGCAAAGTCTTCCCTGGAGGCAACACAAATAGATTCACGAGTCACAGACACATGCCTCCCTATCCAATCTGTGTTACCTTGAGAGAATGAGGGGAACCATTCAGGTGGGAGCTTGGATTAATTTCATTCTTTTCTCTTTGTTTAAGAATTCCAGTATTCAAAGTTCCAAAATGAACTTTTTAAATATTACCAATGTCACATTTTCTCCCTGTATATGAATTTTACACTTATTTGTCTGAATATGAAAACATAAAAACATAAATTGGATATTCTTTCCAGATTTGAAAATAGGCTGACATTTATATTAATAAAACTGCATTAATTAGTCAGGATGTTGCATGCATATTTATTTGACTGGTGACAGAAACGGAGCAAAAGAACATCTAGAGTTACTTCTGATATAAAAAGGCAATGCTAAATGATTTACTGTGAGATATTTCTGTCACGATCGCTACTGTGAGGGAGCGTGGAGGGAGGAGTAAACTTCCAATGAACAGACTTTATTAGACATCGAAGGAACACTCAGCAGGGGGAATAGATGTATAAAACAGCATGTATGACTCAGGAAACACAGGGCTTAAATACACATGGAAGGTAATCTGGGAAAAATGAAACCAGTGGAGTAATAAATCAAAAACAATGGAAACTAATGAGGGAACACCTGGAATCAATAAACAATTGAAAATGAGGGAAAACTGAGTCATTGAATGCACGTGGGGGAGGAAAACACGGAACATTAATGTCAAGTGGTTAATTAAATTAATGTAAATTCCCAAATTAAATCAATGTAAATATCTGTTAGTATCAATATGAAATTCAGACTAATAGATTAAAGATGAAAGATAATCTGCATTTTTTACATGAATAAAACTGGAGTAAATGATGTGGAGTTTGTACAATAAATTCTTCTCTCAAGGGATGTACAGGTGCATCCCAATAAATTAGAATGTCGTGGAAAAGTTAATTTATTTCAGTAATTCATCTCAAATTGTGAAACTTGTGTATGAAATAAATTCATTGCACACAGACTGAAGTAGTTTAAGTCTTTGGTTCTTTTAATTGTGATGATTTTGGCTCACATTAAAAAAAAAACACCAATTCACAACAAATCTCAACAAATTACATGACATGACATGCCAATCTGCTAATTAACTCAAAACACCTGCAAAGGTTTCCCGAGCCTTCAAAATGGTCTCTCAGTTTGGTTCCCTAGGCTACACAATCATGGCAAAGACTGATGATCTGACACTTGTCCAGAAAACAATCATTGACACCCTTCACAATGAGGGTAAACCACAAACATTCATTGCCAATTAAGCTGGCTCTTCACAGAGTGCTGTATCCAAGCATGTTAACAAAAATTTGAGTGGAAAGAAAAAGTGTGGAAGAAAAAGATCGCAGCCTTATGAGGATTGTCAAATAAAATCGATTCAAGAATTTGAGTGAACTTCACAAGGAATGCACTGGGGCTGGGGTCAAGGCATCAAGAGCCACCACACATAGATGTGTCAAGGAATTTGCTGAACCACAGACAATGTCAGGGGCGTCTTACCTGGGCTAAGGAAAAGAAGAACTGGACTGTTATCCAGTGATCCAAAGTCCTTTTTCAGATGAGAGCCAGTTTTGTATTTAATTTGGAAACCAAGGTCCCAGAGTCTGGAGGAAGGGTGGAGAAGCTCATAGCCCAAGTCGCTTGAAGTCCAGTGTTAAGTTTCCACAGACTGTGATGATTTGGGGTTCAATGTCATCTGCTGGTGTTGGTCCATTGTGTTTTTTGAAAACCAAAGTCACTGCACCCATTTAACAAGACATTTTGGAGCATTTCATGCTTCCTTCTGTTGACCAGCTTTTTGAAGATGCTAATTTCAATTTCCAGCAGGATTTGGCACCTGCCCACACTGGCAAAAGCACCAGAAGTTGGTTAATGACCATGGTGTTGGTGTGCTTGACTGGCCAGCAAACTCACCAGACCTGAACCCCATAGAGAATCTAAGGGGTATTGTCAAAAGGGGAAAATGAGAAACAAGAGACCAAACAATGCAGATGAGCTGAAGGCCACTGTCAAAGAAACCTGGGCTTCCACCTCAGCAGTACCACAAACTGATCACCTCCATGCCACGCCGAATTGAAGTAGTAATTAAAGCAAATGGAGCCCTACCAGTATTGAGTACATGTACAGTAAATGAACATAATTTCCAGAAGGCCAGCAATTCAATAAAAATGTTTTTTTATTATTATTATTATTGGTCTTATGAAGTATTTTAATTTGTTGAGATGAATTGGTGGGTTTTTGTTAAAAGTGAGCCAAAATCATCACAATTAAAAGAACCAAAGACTTAAACTACTTCAGTCTGTGAGCACTGAATTTATTTAATACACAAGTTTCACAATTTGAGTTGAATTACTGAAATGTATCTGCACCTGTATATATCAAGACCAACAGCTGACAATTTCTGATAACATTTGTACTACTTAAAATGAGAATTGACAGAGTATAACAGTTCCACTCTTAAACTGGTCTAATACTACAAGTGTACTATAAGAATTTTGTGAATGACAGCCAATATTCAGGGTTTTCAAAACAGTAATGCCAGGAATCATCACAGGCCTAGTCTTTACCAACAACCTGATGTAGGTAGATTCCCAGTCAAAATCCCCACTCATTGAGTCTCAGGGCTAATTCACAGCACTTCAGGATCATTAGAGCTGACAGCAACCTTGAGCGAGAGATTTGCACATCGCTGTGAGAGTGTGTTGTTTTTCCCCTGTACTGCCAGGAAACTAATCGTATAACAAGCAAGCGGTATATTAGTGGCCTTTCATTCAAGGTTCTGGGTGATCATAATATCCATCAATGGCTATTTTTAAAAATTTGAGTGCATAGATGTCTGTCATATAAAATTTCACTTAACATTTATTTCAAAAACATTAAGGACATATTCTTATTTTTTCATCAGAAGTAGTTTGATAGACATACTGTAATTTATTCATTTAACTTTTTAACGGTTTTGTTTTCAAGTTGTTCCAAAGAGCTTTGTGTCTGATTTGAGCTGAGCATTGAAGGATTGAAGATCCCTTTTACACTTTTCCAATAGAACGCTCTAATTTTAATGATTAAATTAATAATACATGATTGATATATCGTCATAAATGAGAATTTACATTAAATTTTTATGTTTGAAAGAGTATCAGAATATCCAAAGCAACTTACATTGCATTCAAAAAAGTAAATTTAGTCAGTTGTCTGGGAACCTTTGACCTTAGCTATATACGTATATACAGTATATGCATTATGGTCTACATGTTGAGCTTTTGGAATATTTAAAGAAGCATTCGCCTTTCAAATAATAATAATAATAATAAAAACACAAAAACATATAAACATAAAATCTGATTCCAAAACTATAAAAGTATATAAATATCTCAAGGAGTGTAAAAAAATAACACTCATATTCCCTTGCTCATAAAAAAAAAAAAACTGTTTGGACTTTAATTCATGTCCATTTTGGTATATTATAACAACATTGCAATAACCTCTGGTTAAAATGATGAGCAATGTCTTGCCATCTTTACAATGTCTAAAAATAGCAAAACCAGAGGTATGCAATATTCTTATCATATTTTACCACTTTTCTTTATATAAACCCATCCATCCATCCATCATCTTCTGCTTATCCGGGGCCGGGTCGCGGGGGCAACAGTCTAAGCAGAGACGCCCAGACTTCCCTCTCCATAGCCACTTCCTCCAGCTCTTCCAGGGGAACCCCGAGGCGTTCCCAGGCCAGCCGGGAGACATAGTCCCTCCAGCATGTCCTAGGTCTTCCCCGGGGCCTCCTCCCGGTGGGACATGCCTGGAACACCTCCCTGGGAAGGCATCCAGGAGGCATCCGAAATAGATGCCCGACCCACCTCAGCTGGCTCCTCTCGATGTGGAGGAGCAACGGCTCAACTCTGAGCTCCTCCCGAGTGACCGAGCTTCTCACCCTATCTCTAAGGGAGCGCCCAGCCACCCCACGGAGAAAGCTCATTTCGGCCGCCTGTATCCGGGATCTTGTCCTTTCGGTCATGACCCCAGATTCCGTGTCCAGAGATCGGGTCGTCTGGGGTCTCGCCTTCGACTGTCGCCCGATTATAAACATAGGTGAATAATGAACAATCATTCTGTAAATGTAATGCAAAATTCAGTGCAACAATTGACATCAGCACAGATTTATGAAGGATTTACATAACTTGTGTTTCATAGACAGGCCCACTGAAGACATAGTGTGTTTGTTTTGCCTATTAAAGACAATTTATATGTAGCATTTACAGGGATTTGTTTACTAAATGTAAAGTAAAATGTCATTTAAAACAGCATATGATCATGAATGATGGAAAATTTAAAACTAGGACTAAAAATATGCAACATTCCAGAAAACAAGTATCCTTTGTTAGGATGAATCATTCTTATCATGATAATTCTGTCATTTGGAGGACATCGACGTCATGGTCTGAAAAAGGAGGCTCACAAATGTGAAAAAGTTGGTTACAATGTCTTTCTTTAACTCTTATCATGTTAAAACAAACAGGATTGTGCTGTCCATCCTGGAATCCTGAAATAGTTTCAGAATCAAACAGAAATATTCATGTGATGAATGTACTTTGATCATTTTGTCGTGTGAAGACTTATCTATTCATTAACATAAAAAAATGTTAGTGGTGCCCTGAGGTAAGACATCCTCTGGATTGCACCTTTTCTATTTCCCGTCCTCATGGTGCAGCAGTGGGACACCCACTATCATCTCTATGAAGAGACCCAGTAAAAGGGTTTCATCCTGCTGGGACATCTCTGGTGGTATAATTACCCTTATGCAAGGCATATTATCTATACAAAGGAAAAAGAAGCTGTCAACAACAAGCTTATTTTCCCCTCTGCATGTCTTCCACATCTCTGAGAAATTGCTTCCAGGCAGTGGGGTAAAAGTGAATGACATCTATCCAAGCAGACGCAGAGATCTCAAGGCCAACTGATGGGGAAGATCCCTTGTCCTCATACAACCATATTTTTTGTCTTTTATATCCAGAGTGTCATGTTGAGTGAGAGAAAGACCTTCGTGTCTGCTGACATCATAAGTTATTGATCTGAGGTGGGATTCCCTCAGGTACTATATCTTTCTGGGATATTAAACCTAATCAAATGTTCCTTGTTCTGTGCACAGCTTGAAGAAGGTACAAGTTGGTAAAGTTAGGCACAGCTGTCCTGATTCGACGTTTAGATCAATGTGGACCTATGATGAAAGGCATAAACATAAAATATTTTCTGTAGAGGTGCACCGAATTCTGTCATTAATTACGCACCCTTGTGTCGTCCCAAACCCGTAGGACCTTTGTTCATCTTCGGAACACAAATTAAGCGGCTCTCTGACCCTCTGTAGACAGCAATCAACTAATGTTCCCAGGTCCATAAACATAACAAAGATATTGGTAAAACAGTCAATGTGACATCAGTGGCTCTACTTCAGTTTTGCGAAAGCTACGAGAATACTTTCTGAGCACTAAGTAAACAAAAATAACATTTTATTCTTCAATTCTCCTCCCCCGAGTTACCACAATGCATACATATGCTTTCCCCTAAGCATAAACAACGCTGATTACGCAGATTACGTTCATGCGCACACTTTCGCACTGAACATAAACAATGCTGATTATGTTGATTACGTTTTGGGGTAATCTCAAAAAATGGCGGAAGACGTAACTCAATAGAGAAGAATTGTTGAATATATTATGTTATTTTTGTTTTCTTTGCACTCAAAAAGTATTGTAGTAGCTTCGCAAACCTGAAGTTTAGCCACTGAGGTCACTTGGACTGTTTTACTGATGTCCTTGCTATGTTTCTGGACCTGGGAACATTTCAGTTGCATTCTGTCTATGGATGGTCATAGAGCTCTCACATTTCATCAAAAACATCTTAATTTGTGTTCCGAAGATGAACGTAGGTCTTATGGTTTTGGAACGACACAGGGGTGAGTAATTAATGACAGCAACCTTCTACATTACGTACCGTAAACTCTACTGTAAAGGTGCACCACTCGCTGTCGCTTTGGTGAGAGCAGAGAGAGCAAGAGAGTCTGTAAAGATATACTTTGTTGTATTTTCCTGTCAAAATAACGGCTTTCCTATGCTTTTAAGAACTGTTGGTTTTCTGGAAGTGGAAGGAGCTAATGCACCAACGACAATCTCATTGGCTGGTGCTCACCTATTATTATCACTGTTTTGATTTCAGCAAATCAGTTCAAGTGAATGCACACAACCTAATTAATATTCATGAATCCAGTAGCTAGCTAATCCTTAGTGCATTTTATAATGTGCTTCTTAGTAGAATTCATCTAAGGTTACGTATGTAACCCTGGTTTCCATTTCAGTCAGTCACGTTCGACGTTACGAATGGGATCTCACCCGAGAGCCCAATCACCTTCGAGTGGTACAAAACGAGCCAATGGTACACAAAGTACCTTCTCAAAAGAAGTCTTCGGGATTTGCATCGCGAGCTCCGCCCCGCAGAGCGGGTATATAAGGAGCAACATGAGCAACTCGCATTCAAGCTTTCGCTTCGGAGCCGAGCACATCGTGTGCTGCTTTCACCGGAGTGCTACAAGCCAGAGTCACTGGTGTTGGAGTGACGGCGCGATTCAGTGGTTCGTTTGGGTTTCCTGTGACAGCTCCCGCTTTCCCCAGAGCGCTTCAACACCTCTGAAAGAACAAATTTCTTTCACAAAAGAGATACGGGCCGATTTGCGTCTTTTTAAAGATGTCACTTCGCCCGCGTGTTTCTGGGTGCGGTCGATACATCGCTCCTCGTGACATCCACGATCGTTATGTCACGTGCCTGGGCTTCCAGCACGCTGAGACTGCGTTCGTGGATGGCTCATGTTCTCATTGCGGGGACATGACCATCTCGGCGTTGAGATCGAGACTCGATTACCTTAAAAGGTATAGAGTCCCCTCTGCCACACCCCGTTCTAGCTCTTCTTCTCGTAAGAGGGCTACTTCGGCTGGTGGCCAGGGTGATCTGAGGGCTACTGTGTGGGCTTCCCCGATGAGCCAACCTTCTCAGGCCACACCCCCCCTCACATACGTCGCAGCCGGTCGAGTTTCCAGATGAGTTTGCTGGACCCTCTCAGGTTCCTGACATCTCATTCGGGGCTCGCGAAGAGGACCCTATGTTGATCGACGCATCACAAGGCGGGCTTGAGTCCTCGGGAGATGAGGATTCAGCTGCGTTGCCTCCCTCGGGAGTTCCAGCGTTGTCCGAGTCCGATCCCGAGCTTACGGCCGTGCTTTCCCGGGCAGCGGAGAGCATAGGGCTTGAGTGGAATCCTCCGCCCTGTCCCGAGCGCTCGAGGCTGGATGATTGGTTCCTGGGGGCTGCTCATGCGGATCGCCAGCACCCCCTCTGGTTCCTTTCTTCCCGGAAGTGCACCAGGAAGTAACCAGTTCATGGAAGGCACCTTTAACTGCCCGAAACCGTTATGGTACTTCCTCCGCCTTCACTGCCCTCGATGGCGGGGCGGCCAAGGGGCATGCTGGGATTCCCCCGGTGGAGCGTTCTGTTGCGATGCAACTGTGTCCACAGAGTGCCTCCGCTTGGCGTGGCGGTCCCAAGCTGCCCTCCAAGGCCTGTAAGTTCTCATCCACACTTGTGGCCAAGGCTTACAGAGCTGCGGGCCAGGCCGCTTCTGCCCTGCATGCCATGGCCTCACTTCAGGTCTATCAGGCCAAGCTGCTCAGACAGCTGCACGAGGGCAGTGCTGACCCAGGGGTTTTGCAAGAGGCGCGCACTCCTACCGACCTCGCTCTCCGGGCGACGAAGGTCACTGCGCGCTCCTTGGGTCAGGTGATGTCCACTTTGGTGGTCCAGGAGTGCCACCTATGGCTGAACTTGGCAGACATGAGGGAGTCTGATCCGGCTCAGCTCCTCAACTCCCCGGTCTCCCAGGATGGCCTCTTCGGCGACGCGGTAGAGAGCTTTGCCCAGCAGTTCTCTGCCGCCCAGAAGCAGTCTGAGGACATCAGACACATCCTGCCCTGGCCCCTGGATGGGTCACGGAAGGTTTAGGTACCTTGCCACCACAGGTGGTAGCTACCATCACTTCAGCTAGAGCCATGTCCACCAGACAGACCTATGCTTTGAAGTGGAACCTCTCTTGGTGTTCTTCACTGCGTGAGGACCCCTGGAAATGTCCGATTGGGTCAGTGCTCTCCTTTCTTCAGGAGGGGTTGGAACGAAGGCTGTCTCCTTCCACCCTCAAGGTCTATGTGGCCACCATTTCGGCTCACCATGACCCTGTTGAAGGTAAGTCTCTGATCATCAGGTTCCTGAGAGGAGCAAGGAGGCTCAACCCACCTCGCCCTTAGCAAGTCCCCTCTTGGGACCTCACAGTGGTTCTATCGGCACTGCAGAGGGCTCCCTTCGAACCCTTGCTCTCAGTTGAGCTAAAGTTTTTATCTTTGAAAACTGCGCTCCTGACGGCTTTGGCTTCGGTGAAGAGGGTCGGGACCTGCAGGCATTTTCAGTTGACGAAGCGTGCCAGGAATTCGGGCCGGCTAACTGTTACGTTATCTTGAGACCCCGGCCTGGTTACGTGCCCAAAGTTCCCACCACTCCTTTTAGGAAAAAGTTGGTGAACTTGCAAGCACTGCCCCTGGAGGAGGCAGACCCAGCCCTGGCGTTGCTCTGTCCAGTACGTGCGCTCCACACCTACGAGGACAGAACTCAGTGCCTTAGGACCTCAGACCAGCTCTTTGTCTGTTACGGAGGCCAGCAGAAGGGAAAGGCTGTCTCCAAGCAGAGGTTATCCCACTGGATAGTGGATGCTATTGTCCTGGCTTATCAGGCTCAAGACCTGCCATGCCCCCTAGGTGTGAGAGCTCACTCAACTAGGAGTGTAGCTATCTCCTGGGCACTGGCGCACGGCGCCTTGCTAACAGACATCTGTAGAGCTGCGGGCTAGGTGATACCTAACACATTCGCGAGACTTTATAATCTCCGTGTAGAGCCCGTGTCCTCCCGGGTACTCGCCCCTTCGGGCCAGTAAGGACCTGCTCGGTGTCAATCCGCTTGCTGCGCCATTCCACTCCGCAGACTGGATGCGTGCGCTATTCCCCTCAGGTGAGTTCCTCAGTCAGAACCCTGGGTTCCTCCAGCACTGTTAATGTCCAACACTTGTGTACATGCCCCTTGGTCAGCCCTGTGTGGGACTAGGTGCCTCCATGTGGTGTGATTCCCCTTTCTCGGCAATCCCACGTGTGTATGTCCACAGTAAGTCTCTCTGCAGCATGTGTCTTTCCCTTGGCAAGCCCCTTGCCAGCTCTGTCATTGAAACTTCCACCCTGCGGGCTGGGTACCTCAGAGTTCTTATGTATCACCACCTGGGTGGATACCTGCCTTCTGTAAGTCCTCCCACGGGCAGGCAGCCTGCTAGCATACGTCCAGCTGGAATATGCTACCCAGTGTATTCTGTGTAAGTTATGAGCCCTCACTCGTGCTGGCCTCGCGACAGGGTGCTATCACTCACACGGGTCGATGGAAGACAGCCATGTGGCGTTTTGTAAGGGACCCCATTCGTAACGTCGAACGTGACCGACTGGAGGGGAACGTCTTGGTTACGTATGTAACCCTCGTTTCCTGAAGGAGGGAACGGAGACGTTACGTACCCTTGCCACATTGCTGTTCCGCTGAACGGCCGGGTCACTGGCTCGGCTCCTCAGCGAAGACTTGAATGCGAGTTGCTCGCGTTGCTCCTTATATACCCGCTCTGCAGGGCGGAGCTCACGATGCAAATCTCGCAGACCAAGGTACTTTGTGTACCATTGGCTCGTTTTGTACCACTCGAAGGTGATTGGGCTCTCGGGCGAGATCCCATTCGTAACGTCTCCGTTCCCTCCTTCAGGGAACGAGGGTTACATACGTAACCAAGACGTTCCTCGAAGGAACGAGAAGCTGCGTCAAGAATGATTGGGGAACGCTTCTAGCATGATGTCTCTGAATCATGTGTGTCTTCTTCTTCTTTTTTTTATTTATTAAGCACTTTCACATAACTTGTCATTGAACAAAGTGCTGTACAAACACATAAGCAATCATAAAAACATACATCATTAACACCACATATAAATAATGAAATAAACCCCTCAGTTTGATAACCTACAAATGCAACTACTATACCCCATTGAATGCTAGAGCTAGGAGGCATTCTTTAAGCTTATGTTTAAAAACAGTAAATGTACGTTCCAATCTGATAGAAAGGGGTAGATCATTCCAGAGTTTAGGAGCTATTGCTACAAAAGCTCGATCTCCACTTCTCCGCTTTGTTCTTGGAGTCGTTAAAACCAGCTGGTCAGCTGACCTCAAGGACCATTTTGGGTCGTATTTCTTAATAAGATTTGCCAGGTACAATGGAGCCATACCATGCAGTAATTTATGAAAAAATTTTCAGATTTATTCTGTAGTCAATCGGTAGCCAATTTAAAGAGCTCAATACTGGGGTAATGTGGTCTCGCTTACGAGTACCCGTCAAAAGTCTCGTGGCGGCATTTTGAACTAGTTGTAAGCATTTAATTGGTGTCTAATTTATGCCGACATAAAGCGCATTGCAGTAATCTAGTCTTGTAAATATAAATGCATGAATGAGCTTTTCGAGATCACGAGTGGACAGAAATGGTTTCACTTTTCGCAAGACTTAACGACAGAATACATTTGTCTCTCAAACCTGAGATCACTGATTCAAAACGACCTTCTCCAAAACCTTGGGAAAAAAAGGTAACTTCGAGATTGGCCGGTAATTTGATACAACAGCAGGGTCCAAATATTTTTTTTTCAAAAGGGGCTGGACAAGAGCGTATTTAAAATGTTTAGGAACAACTCCAGTTAAAAGACTATTGTTAATAGTGTCCAATGGATGGGCGAGACGTCATAGGCGGGTGACGTCAGAGACCAGGAAGCATAAAAGCATGAGAGGCACAGCCGGCATCAGCCTCAAAGGATGAAGCAAGCGCCGGCCAGAGATGCTGGAAGCATGGCACTGCGACGCAGCGTCTCATTCCTTCGAGGAACCAGGATTCCTACTAACCTTAGACGTTCCTCTTCAGGAACTTGAGCTGCATCGAGAGTGATTGGGGAACGAGAATGCCCACGCCGCCAGACTTACAAATCTCTGCCAGTGTGGGAAACTGCACAGCTAGGAAGAGAGAACAGAGGGGCCTGGGAGCGGCTCGTAAATCTAAACCGTAAAATCTTACAAAGATCAAAGGCGTGGACCACCCCGCAGCCTTGCAGATGTCACGCATAGAGACACCCGCTAGGAAGGCCTTGGAGGCCGCCACACTTCTAGTGGAGTGAGCCTTGACCCCCAGGGGAGAGGGGAGGTCAGAGGACTCATATGCAAGAGAAATAGCATCTACTATCCACCGACTGAGGGTCTGTTTAGTAGCAGGAAGACCTCTCTTAGGGGGACCATAACAGACAAATAACTGGTCCACCCTTTTACACAGGGCTACTCTGTGGACGTATGTGTCCAATGCTCACACTGGACATATACAATTAAGCTTTTTCTGGTCTGGCGCGGAGGAGGACTGAAGGCCTGTAGTACGACAGGCCGTGGTGTAGAGGAGGGAACCTTAGGGACATACCCCGCACGAGGGTAAAGGAAAGCTTTAGCCAGACCGGGCGCAAAGTCTATATAGGAAGAGGCCACAGAGAGGGCCTGAAGGTCCCCAACTCTCTTGAGAGAAGATATCGCCAACAGGAAGACAGTCTTAATAGAGAGAAGATCGGAGATCTCCTCAATAGGCTCGAAGTGCGGCCTACAGAGAGCTTGTAACACCACAGCAAAGTCCCACGTGGGGACACAAGAACGTACTGGAAGCCTTAGCCTCTGTGCACCGCAGAGGACACGTGTAACAAGGGAGTGTCTGCCCACTGACTGGACACCGAGAGGGGCGTGGTAGCCTGCAGTGGCCACCACATAGACCTTCAGGGTCTAGTACCAATCGGGCAGTTACCTGGGTCGAGCTCTGGATTGGAGGATGGTCTCAACAACCTCGGTTGAGAGACCGGAAGCTATGAGTTGTGTCCCCTCAGGGGCCAAACCCATAACTTCCACAGCTCTGGGCGGGGTGGACTATGGTGCCCTCCGCCTGTGAGAGGAGATCCCTCCTGACGGGAATCTCCCAGGGAGAGCCATCTAGGAGGGTAATCAGGTCTGAGAACCATACTCGACCCGGCCAGAACGTGGCTACTAACAGCAGCCAGACTCCATCCCGGCGCACTGTCTCCAGAACTCCCGGGAGCAGAGCCTCGGCCATGTCTGTACCATGGCGTCCAGCCCCAGTGGAGCTGGATGAGTCAGAGAGAACAAGAGGGGACAGTGCGATGTCACTCGAGTCGCAAACAGGTCCACCTGAGCCTGGCCAAAAACCCTGCCTCGACAGGATGTCTGCTCCCATATTTATATGCCCAGGAATGTGAACTTTTCTGAGTGAGAGGAATTCGTCCTGGGCCCATACAAGGATCTGGTACGCAAGTTTGTATAAACGGCGTGAGCGTAGACCTTCTTGGTGGTTGATGTAAGAGACCACCGCTGTGTTGTCGGTGCCTACCAACACATGGTGACCTCTTAGGTCTGGGAGAAAATAACGAAGTGCACAAAGCACGGCCAGCATCTCCAGGCAGTTGATGTGCCATGTCAGATGGCGACCACTCCACAGACCGCGGGCCACTCATGACCGCACCCCAGCCGGTGAGGGATGCGTCCGTCGCTTACATCATGCGGCAACAAGAAGCTCCCAGCACCGGGCCCTGAGACAAGAACCAAGGCTTCCTCCACATATCCAAGGCACGTAGGCAGCGCCACGTGACCTTGATCATGCAATGTGGGTTTCCCCTCAGGGAGAACCCCTTGGTCTTGAGCCACCACTATAGGGGTCTCATGTACAGCAGGCCAATAGTTATCACGTTGGACGCAGCTGCCATTAGACCCAGCAGTTTTTGAAACTGCTTGACAGTGAGTGACTGGCCTTCTCTCACTCTCGCGACTGCGGTGAGGATCGACTCGATCCGAGCAGGTGACATGCATGCCTGCATCGTGGTCGAATCCCACACAACGCCCAGATAAGTGGTTCTCTCTACTAGAGAAAGCACACTTTTCTTGGTGTTCAGTCTTAACCCCAGCTCTTACATATGGGTGAGAACGACATCTTGATGCCGAACCGCCATCTGCTCTGATTGAGCTAAAATCAACCAATCGTCGATATAGTTCAGTATGCGGATGCCCTGGAGCCATAGCGGAGCCAGGGCTGCATCCACACACTTTGTGAAAGTGCGGGGTGAGAGTGCAAGGCCAAAGGGAAGTACTCGATATTGGTACGCTTCGCCCCCTGAAAGCAAACCTCAGAAACTTCCTGTGTAGGGGAAGGATGGAGATATGGAAATATCGAGTGCCAACCTCCCGCTCTCTCGTGATGCCAATAAGAAAGTGACTAAAACTGCAATTCATCGACTGGCGGCTTGAGGGTGGATGCAAAAGGGAGTCATTCCCATAGACTCCCCATGTTAAAATGCCCAACTTTACAGCAGGAAAAAAAACATGTTTACAGCCTGGTGCAAAAATTGATTTTGGTCTAAATAGCTAATTTTGCCCTTCATGACAACTGTGAGGGGGGTGATTTTTTTTTATAACACATCCATTTAAATTATATTAAGATTTAAAGTTCTGCATAATTAAGGGCATGGCCACTTGAGTGACAGGTGGATTGCCGCTGTAGCTCCTGCCTTTTTGCCCATTTTTGATTGTCCGGGAGAGTCACACGGTGACGCTCTGCCAAGATGGCGACGGCCCGCTCTGCACACTTTAGGCTTCAAAAACACTTCAGGAGTCTACAGGTGACGTCACGGACACTACGTCCATGTTTTTATACAGTTTATGGGAAATATGCATCTTTTAAATCTATCGTGACAAACCAGTCCTCGGACCTGATCTGAGACACGACCTGTTTGAGTGTGAGCCTCCTGAACTTCAGTCGCTTGACTGAGCGGTTCACTAGACGCAGATCTAAAATGGGACGCAACCCTCCCATTCTTCTTTGGAACAATGATGTACCGGCTGTAGAACCCGGACTCTCTGTCGTGAGGAGGGACCACCTCGATGGCCTCCTTCCTCAGGAGAGCGTGCACTTCCTGTTCCATAACCAGAGCCTGCTAAATTTTTAGTTTACTCACCAGACTGATATACACACACACAGACATATATATATATGTGTGTGTGTGTGTATATCAGTCTGGTGAGTAAACTAAAAATTTACTAGCCAATGACGATTCAATTGCCAAGGTGTCCATAGAGGGTTGGACAGAATTTTCATTTTGGCATGAACCCTCTAAATTTAATAAGTCTTACAAAATCACTTTATATTAATTAAATAATAAATAATCATTATAAAGCATTTCCGGCTTCGGCTTCGGTTTTCGTCCAAGTGCATCAAGAATTTTCGGATTCGGCCCAGAATTTTCATTTCAGTGCATCTCTATGGCATCTCGATGGCATCCTTCCTCAGGAGAGCGTGCACTTCCTGTTCCATAACCAGAGCCTGCTCGGGACCCACCAGCGTGGGTGAAACCCCATTGAATTGAGGCTGAAGAGAACCGAACTGAATTACAAACATGATTCAGAGAAGTCACGCTAGAGGCGCTCCCCAATCGTTCTCGACGCAGTTCGAGTTCCTGAAGAGGAACTTATTATTATTATTATCATCTTGTAAGTATTGGTAGTTTATGCCATTTTTTTTCTTCACACTGAATGACCAACAAAGCACAACCACCAGTCCAGTTAAAATGTTCAGTTAAAATATCTATGCATTCATACATAGTAACCAAGTTTTAATTCTAATTACTAAAATTCTATCATTAAATAATACTTGATTATCATATTATAAAGCTTCACTGACTGATGTTAAAAGTGTACTTTCAGATATGTAAAAAGCAGTGCCATTTAAAAAAAAAAAATATATATATATATATATATATATATATATATATATATATATATATATATATATATATATATATATATGTGTGTGTGTGTATATCAGTCTGGTGAGTAAACTAAAAATTTACTAGCCAATGACGATTCAATTGCCAAGGTGTCCATAGAGGGTTGGACAGAATTTTCATTTTGGCATGAACCCTCTAAATTTAATAGGTCTTACAAAATCACTTTATATTAATTAAATAATAAATAATCATTATAAAGCATTTCCGGCTTCGGCTTCGGTTTTCGTCCAAGTGCATCAAGAATTTTCGGATTCGGCCCAGAATTTTCATTTCAGTGCATCTCTAATATTATGTAATTGTACCACGTCACAACAGTTTAGAACATGTAGCCTGGTTAGGAAAAGTTGTCTATGTCTTTTCTGCAAACCAAATGCAAATTGTGCCTGTAGTAGTAGTAGAAGTAATAATAATATTATTAAAATAAAAAAAGAATAGTAATAAAATGGTTGAAAAATATGGTTATTATTAATGCACACTACATGTATTTAGATTGATCACAAAATGCTCTCTCTCTCTCTCTCTCTCTCTCTCTCTCTCTCTATATATATATATATATATATATATATATATATATATATATATATATATATATATATATATATAGGCTATATCATACCATTGGCTTACATTGGCTTACAACTGCTAGTTTAATCAGTAAGTTTACCCACCTGTAGAGTAACAAACATTACAGTGCCCAAAGAAAAATTCCATGTATTTTGAGAACATTTGTGAGCAAATGACTGTCATGCCCATGTTCAGTGAAGTTGACGCTGGAGGCAGTGAAGTATTTTTTGATTCACAGATAATATTGGAAATGACTTTTCGACATTCTTGTAAGATGTTTGTTGTTCAAAGTTCGAAACTCATCTTTATATTATATACTGTATATATATACAGAGAGAGAGAGCGAGAGAGCGAGAGAGATAATCTTAAATTGAACCTCTACATGTTGCCATAGTTTTTAGTTAAGCACTCATTTAGAACTATCAATAAATAAATAAATAATTTTCTGTGTTTTTGGCAAAACGAGACAGAATTTAATACATATGCAAATCAAAGTTGGCATACGTATTGTTGCATATTGCTTGCATTTATTTATTTACAATAGGAAGGCTTTCAGAACAGGTTACAGGTTAAGAAAACTGAAAATCATGATCAGTGACCACCAAGATCATCCACAGGAAAATAATTTTCTGGTAAGTCACGAACTGTGCTTCTCCTGATATTTGACCAGCAGCCCTGCAAAAATTCAGAGTTGCGGAGGTTGTTTTCATTTATGCTTTTGAAATAATCATATTTCTGGAACAGCGTGTCAGCAGTGTAAAAGAACATTAAAATGACCCGAATTAGGGCACTTACAATAACCACACTTGTGAACATTACCAGCACTGTGGACTCTCCTGCCTTTTCACATACACATGAATGCACAGTACACAGTACATGAGCAGAGAGTGAACTGGATGGCGATTGGCCGAGAGGAGAGATGATGCTCTGCTTCCTGCACTATATAAACTCCCTGTTCTCTCACTGCAGACACACTGCTGATAAATTTTACCTAGAGATCACACTGCGCAATGGATATTTATTTCCCTTCTGGCTTTCCCATGTGTAGAGGAATAACAGGGCTCTCAAACAATTGCCTAGAAAGGTACGATCCTCATTTTTACATTTTTAAGGGTTTTATGTGCTTTTTTTATATTTTATACAAATCATTCGAAGGCTTAAATGTAAACCTCTAGTCTTTTATATAACATCAGTAATGAGGGCTTTTAATCTTATAAGAACTGTGTATATTTCAAAAGTGTACATATGTTGTGTAATAAATAAATGCTTTTCTAACATCAGGGCCAAAAGATTAAAGGCGTGTGTGGGTGGATTTCTGCAGAGACAAGACTTGAGCAGCCTATGTAAATATAGAAAACCAAGGTAAGTACAGTACTGAATGCACTGGTTTTTGCCTATTTCATAACATGTTTCTTTTTGCATGATAAAGCATGTTTAGTTTTATATGGTTTCTTCTCTGACTGGCTTACATCTTTGCAGGTTGACCTTGGAGGAATGTCTAATGTGGAAACAGTCTCTTGAGAAGCTTCTGTCCAGCAAACGTAAGTCCACACTGAAGAAAAAAAAACACATAGAAATAGCTAATAATTTCACAAATAAGTACAAAGATTTAACAAGTAATATATTGTAAGTATGAAATTTTGACGCAGAAAGACTGTAATAGTTTTTTTTCCAACAATCAACTTTGAAATATATGTTGTTGTTGTTGTTATTGTTGTTTTTTTTGTAATAAAGATATGCCTCAGTAATGATGTACATTAAAAAAAAAAAAAATTGGAGTACAATTTACTTTGAAAAAATTCCCTTCCACTGCTAGCAAATTTCAAATAACTACAAAGAAATGGCAATTAATGTGAAATATTGAGGTAGAAAGATTGAAATAGTTTTCTTATAAAACATACTCCAATACATTTTACTGACAACTTTGAAAAATATTTTTTTACAGCGTATGATAATATAAATCCATGAGACTATGGTTTACATTTTGATGCTAGAAATAGGACAGCAGTGCACAGATGTGTCTGTCCTGCTGTCTGATCTGTGTGGGGGGCTTTAATCTGATGAGACACGTTACACAACTAATCTCTTCTCTAACCCCATTTTTCCCTCTCTATCAGATGGACTATATGCCTTCAGATCTTTTCTGGTATCTGAGTTTAGTGAAGAAAACATTGCTTTCTACCTGGCCTGTGAGGACTATAAAAGTACAAAGTCTGCAGCTAAGATGCCATCCAAAGCCAAGAGGATCTACGAGGAGTTTATTGGAAGTGAAGCTCCTAGAGAGGTAAATAATAAATCACCATATCCTGTGGTATCTTTCCTAAATTGCAGATGTTTGAACTCACTTCCTGTTTGCCTACAGGTTAACATCGATTATGAGACCCGAGACATTACTCAAGCCAACCTGAAAAGCCCTAATGCATCCTGCTTCGATATGGCCCAGTACCGCATCTATATTCTCATGGAAAAGGACTGTTACCCACGATTCCTGCGCTCCGCTGCCTACCGAAATCTAGTCAACCAGCTCACAGTGAAGAGCACTAAGGCAAGAAGTAAAAAGGCCATTGTGGCCAGACCCCCAATTGAAGTTGAAGAACCAAAATGAAACACGTAGGTGCATTTTGGTTCTGCAAAAGATGAAAGCTCGGGCAAGAAGTGGAAGGGACCGGTGCAGGCCCTAAAAAGGCTGCTTGAGGCGGTCGGAGAGCCATGAAGAGATGAAGAGAACTGCATAACGGAATCAGACACTGCATTCCCAGATCCCCTTAATAGTGACCATGAGAGGGAACATCAGAGCTGCTGGTGGAGAGAGATGCATCTGCGCACCTGTACGCAACACAAAGGAGATACAGACTTTACTGAAGCACGCATAGGCTTAAAAGCACATAGCATGCTTTCAAAAAGCAAATTATGTGTTTTGTAAAGTTTATAAAATGGAGACAAGTGTTTTATGCATGCAAAATATTTAATGCATTCATTTACTTAATTTATTTATCTTTCTTATTTTTAAATAACCCCTTAGAACAAATTTTGTGATGGTACAATGGTAAAGTGGTGGGATCATATTTAAAAACATAAAAAATAAATAAACAATATAATATTTTAAACAATATAATATAATGGTTTAAAATGTGTATATATATATATATATATATATATATATATATATATATATATATATATATATATATATATATATATATATACACATTTTAAACCATTCTTTTTCATGATGATTTTGCTAATATTATATTGTTTATTTATTTTTTATTTTTGTAAATAAGATCATATTTAAATGATAAACATATTTATATATAAATAAAAGACACTGACAATCTGTCTGGACTGCTATAAGGCTTAAGAATGTAAAAAGTTGGTGAACTAGTATTTATTTTAAATAATTTTTATAAATTATTTTATTAACTCAATTTTGTGAATTTTGTGAATACAATTTTGCATTAAAGTGATAATGTGCTATCATATCTTGTGTGTGTGTGTGTGTGTGTTTTTTTTAGACTTACAGGTCAAACTAAAAGAAAAAAAAACTGATATAGGTTATATATATTAGATTAGATTTTAGTTATAATGTTACAATTTTCAAATTTTATTTAAATGATTGGTAAAAGTTTCACTTGTAGTAAAATACGAGGCAAACAACTTTCTTAATAACCCAGGATTGTTCCTATTTTTATTTAATGTGAACAGAATGAAAATGTAAAGGCCAGATTTATCACAGATGCTTCTCTATGAGGTAAACAGGCTTGTTATGCACATGACTGGCCAGGCCGAGATTGTGTTTCATATTTAACCATCAATACCCATAAGCAACGAACAGCTTCAAGTGTAGGTTTACACAGTTGCCAAGGCAACGGTTTGGAGCCAGTTGCCAAAGCTGTCCACATGATTCTCTCAGCTCAAGATTAACCACATCATTCCTGCTGACAGTAATGAGAAAGTTCATCACTCAGTTTAAAATCATATACTGGAGTTCAGAAAGAGAAAAAACAGTTGATAACGTCTTTGCACGAGCAGCCATAAAGATTTGTTCCCTTTTGTATTCGTTTACACATGTAATGACATAAAGGGCCATTGTTTAGTTTGTAAATCATGCCGTTGATTGTTTCACACTAGACTGTGCAATTAAACTATATTGCACTGCCTAGACAATAATCGCATGAATATTCTCATTAATCCACAAAAGCAATCACAATTTGTCCACAATTTGTCCACTGGCATTGAGTATGATGCTACAAGGATACACTGGCAATGGCTGAATATGTTCATTTCATCAGCCAAATGGGGGCTAAAAGATGGTCCTGCAGATATACAACATATAGTCAACACAACATTAGAAGCGAGTATCTCATGCTTCTTGTCAGATGAAGATCCTGTTGATTAAAGAGGGGCTGCATGTACTTGAGTGATCTAGTAGTAATTTGATCTCAGACTTTGATTATAAAAAGATTAATGGACTAAAATGTTATGCAAGAGTGGAGCAACAGTGGGGTTTACATTCCAAAAAAAAAAAAAACATTACTGGAATTAAAATGAACATTAACTAAAATTAAATAAGATTATTTCAGTTAGTGGCAAAGGAAATTTCTCATTTTTCTCGTTTCTCATTTTTAGTTGAAAACAACTAAAAATAAAAAATAAAACTTAAAATGTATATAGACATATTTTTTAAATAAAGGAATAAAAATTTGTTAAACTTAGTAAAACTTAAGATAAACTTGAAATGAAAACAAACAAATTTAACCAAATTAAGTAAGAAATATTAACAAAAACTATAATATAGTGCGTAAATTATATTAAAATGATTGTGTGTGTGAATGTATTGCTTTAGGTAAAAGTATTTGCCAAATGAGAAAAGTAAATACACACACACACTTAACTGTATTAGTTTAAATATACATACATATATATATATATATATAACAACTAAAACAATTAAGCATGTGTGTATATTGATATGTGCATACATATATAACCTATACATATAAATAAAAGTATTTACTCAATTATATATATTAATGATTTTTTATTTATGTATGTTTTTTTATAATTGTGTGTGCATATCTATGCATATATTAATACAAAAAACATAATAAAGCTTATATTATAATGAATATAGGTTAACTTATCAGAGGTTTGCATTCGATATTTATATTAAACCCTCACATAATCTTTATGATTGCTAGACAAGTTTGTAAAAATAACACATTTCATGGCTGAATCTATTCACTTTGATCTTGAAGTTAATGCCAAATGCATAAATGTAAATTGTATTCATGAGTTTAACACATTCAGATATGGCGATTTCCTCCTTTAATTTTTCCAGCTGCACTCCATCATACAGTATTTGTCCTTTATAAGCATTGCTGAAGGTGTGATAGTCCGATCTACAAACGTAAGAGCCAAGAATTCACTCCAAATGACTGTATGTCTATGTACTTAATTCAATCCATAAACCTACCACTTCATTCGTCAGAAGTGAGAGCCAGCGTTAGCAAGTCCATTCACAGACTTACAGTTCATCCGACCTCAAAGCAAATTTTATCATGTTTGTTGGCCCACGTCTTCAGAAATCTTCTATAAAACAGTGCGCATGATGTAATGAGTCAGACAGCAGCATCAAGGTCAGTGCATGCATCCCCCACAACCATCACATAAATAGGCTGATGCAGCGAGGGCTCAATGCTAGGCCCTCGTGAACACTGACACACTAGCAGCAGCAAGTGACTATATATTTCATCCTGACAAAGCTTTTCCCATGTATTTATCAATAAATGCATTGCATGTCAATATTGCACACTCCAAAGTAAGCATTTGGATTAAATATATACATTTGTATTTATTTGTACTTACAGGAAGTAGAGGAATCTGAATCCGCTTTATTTTCCTGTTTGTAATTATTTATGAAACATTGCCTCCTAGTGGGAGACAAGCATCAAGACACCAACAGAATTGTTGTGTCAATTCCTGCAGTTTTGGATAAAATACATAATTATGTTTAAAGCAATATATATGAAACAGAGTATCAAATCATCATCATCATCATCATCATCATTATTATTATTATTATTATTTATTATTGGTATTAAAAGTGTGAAGTTTATTAAATTTTTAGGGTTCTTACTGTTTTTGTTGTTTGTTTGTTTGTTTGTTTGTTTGTTTGTTTGTCTGTCTGTTTGTTTGTTTTTTGGTGCAATAACTTACCAGTGCATAAATAAACAATTTTAGATAAATTATGTTTGAAATACACAATTATATTTGAAAGCTACAAAAATCACATTATACTATTATTATTATTATTAATAAGTGCACTTAAAAGTGTGAAATTTACTTATATTATAGTTTATTATATTATTAATATTTCATTAATTTAATTTAATTTATCAATCTATCTTTCTATCTATCTATCTATCTATCTTTATTTTATTTATGTATTTATTAATTTGTGCTTTCTCTTTTTATCTATCTTTATTTATGTATTTATTCATTTGTGCAAGCACTTTCATTATAGTCATAATTATACTTATAATTACATTATATATATATAGCAAATTTTCACTTATTTAAGTACAAAACACAAAACTGTAAATAAAGTATTATATTCACTACACAGGTTTTTCATATGTAAAGTTATCATTCACAGTACAAAACTGCTTTTTATAATTCTATCACTATCACACTTTTATTTATATCTTTTAACTGGCCCTTCATCTGAAAGGGTCAACTACAGTATCGATTCAGAAAACAGTTATTGCACTGACAGTATCTGTTCTAACACAAAACCTTATGGCCATCTCATAACATCATCAAACCTCTTAATAATACACTGAGTAGACACTATTACGAATATTATTTTAAGTCAGTTACATAATTTGTGTAGTATATTTTCCTGATAGCTGTAGCTTGTATTATTATCTTTAATTCATTTAAATGCCCTCATATTACAAAGACCTTGTGTTTTGAAAGGATTATGTGGATTGAAAATATATACATAATTTTGATAATTGACAATTTTGTGAATTTCTTGCGAGATTTAAAAAATGCACACCTTACATGCAAAGATACGTATATACTGCAAAAACAAAAATCTGTCATAATTTTTTTTTTTTTTTTTTTAAATAAGCCACAATGTACTGTACTAAAATGAAGGAATTTTCCATATTGATTCTTTGAGGTGTTTTACCTGCATTTTCAATTCTTGAAACACAGATTTCAGCATTCTAGTCCCTTTCTCGTTCTATTTTAGATTTTGCATGTCCTTGGTAGCATCTCATTCTAAGGATGAAATGTGTGTCAGCAGAGGGCAGCATCTTCCAAAGAAATACCACAGGATCACAGCACGACGGTAATTTCTGAATAATAAGGGGGCACTCGTGAGCCAACATGCCATGAACACAAAATGCTGTGAGCATATTCAAAAGCTGCTGAATATCTGCAACCCTTTATTGATATTTGATCAGACTTTTTCTCTTTTGTTCTTTTTTTTTTATAACCTTTACTTGTTTCTGCTCCATAATCGCATCTGAAATATAAACTGACAGCATGAAAGAATTGATTGAACATGCCTATGACACTCGCTATGAATCTTGTCAAAGGAATGCAATCACTCTTTTGATACATCCTCAGATGACCCTTTGAGAGCAGGATATAAGGAACAAACGCTGAGAAACACATTCCCTTGGTGCTGATAAAAATGAGAAGCTATTCCAGGAAGATGTTACATATCAGGCACTGTTCGTCCCATCATGACACTTGTGTTTATGGCAGAGACGTTCAGCCACTGGATCTGAGTCATTTGTTCCTTCTATCCTGTCTGCATCATCAAAAATATTCAGGCTGGTTGAGAATAAACTGAGCATTTTATGGCAGGCTAACGCTAAACTCTATATTTATTACCAGTTCACTTTTTGAATTCATTCACAGTTAATTTATATTTTAATCAAACTAATATTTAAGGGTCGTCCCTCACGCTTAGCACTCCAAGCGTGGGAAAAGGCTCGCTGCTGTTCCCCTGTGAAAAGGAAAAACGGTTCTGTCCACTGACCTTGTTCCTCAGGGTTTTGGAGCTTCGGTCTCCTGTGAATTGGAGTTTTCACAGTCAGCCCTATGCATCAGCTGCCATTTCTCATTTCTGTTGTGTCATCATCAGGTCCTCACTGTTGTCGTGGGAATTTTAAATATCTGAAATAATATTTTTTTATATACATGTATAAATATAAATTTGTGGATTCTAAACTATGTGTTTTATTTGAGCTGGGATTTCTTTATTTCCAAAAATAGTTCAGCATGGGTATTCCCTCTTTACCCTGCTGGACTTCCCAGCATGGGACAGTGCTGTCCTGATGCCCCAAACTGGCCTTTTGGTCCACCATCAATAAGAAGCACATGGAAATTCATCCTGATCAGTAAGATTTTCATAGTGATGGCAGGGGGAATTAAATAGAATATTACTTCTGTACCCATCCACTTGTGAAATAACAGATTTCATGCTGCGCTTGGGAATTCTGCCCAAAAGTGGAAAAAAGGCCTAAAATGTGAAACGGTATACAGATGCATTCAAGATGTTGGTAGCCTTTCAAACCCTGAGGGGTGCAGTTCTGTCTCCATTACTAAATGCAACTTAAATAATGTCATTCTAGGCTGCCATTTCCACCCTTAAGCATAGCACGTAGTATTTATTACATCACCTTAGTTCTTACCTAAAAAAAAAAAAAACACTCAGATGACCACACAGTACAACACACAACACATCATATTTGAACTGAAAGAGCATGCCAATCTGTTCATCAGAGCTTATCCATAAACTTTTGACAACAAAGAATGTTCAACCTGTTTTGGCCTCAGGCAGCATAATTGAGAACACATGCTGTTTGAAAAACAACGGCTTAAAAGACCTGCTTCATCATTATAATGGTAGCATGAAACACTTTGTTTTTTGAAGTGGAGCTGTACAAGTAGAGAGTGAAATCTCACGTATGCGGGAGAAATCACATCTTAGACTCATCATTAGGCTTTAGACTGCATGATTATAATTGAAAAAAAAGTCATCAAAGCATAGTATTTCTCTAGCATTAACAGCGGTAGCTTTATCATTTAAAGGAATAGTTCACCCAAAATTAAACTGATGGAAGTTTACTCTTAGGACATACGAGATGTAGACGGGTTGGTTTCTTCATCAGACTGGATTTGGAGAAGATTAGCATTACATCAGAATGCCTTAATGAAGTGTTAGAATGCCTTAATTAAGTGTTTTTTTTTTTCTTTTACAAACAGCTTTTCACTATTTCACTGCAAAGGATACACTGGTGAGCAAGTGATGTAATGATAAATTTCCCCATATCTGTTCTGATGAAGAAACAGATTCCTTTACATCTTTGGATGGCTTAAGAGTAAGGAAATTTTAAGCAAATGTTAATTTCTTTGGGTGAATTCCATTAAAATTGGATATTTTTCTCTTGATCTTAATAATGAGGTCACATGTGATCGCCTTAATGCCATTATACAAATAAAAATGTCTGGCTAAATTAGTCTATTCCCCATTTCCTTCCCATTTCAGCCAAAGATCGTAGATTAGGAAGGACCATAGGGTGGGATATATTTATGGTTCCCACAGTGAGGTTATTGCGCAAACATAAGCCTTCCGTTTGCTGGCTATCATTTGATGATCTAAGAAGTGCTAAACCAGACAGCACAGATTTTCCATGATGGATTAGCTTCAGCATCAAGTTTGGTTTGGCATCTCTTTATCATGCAAATTTTAGACTTATCTTGCATATAGTAACCTTATCAAAAATACATGCACTGTCCGCCAAAGTCTTACATTTAAACAAGTTTCTTTTTATCTTCATATACTCTACATCAGGGTTATTCAAATCTTGTCCTGGAGGGTCAATGCACTGCAGAGTTTAGCTCCAGCCCTGATCAAACTCAACTACCTGTGATTTTCTAATGATCCTGAAGACACTGATTAGCATGCTCAGGTGCGTTTGAAACTCTGCAGCGCATTGGTCCTCCAGGACAAGATTTGAATAACTCTGCTCTACATGGATACGTAAATTAGAGCTTTGAAATGTTTAAAACAGATATATTTGCAAATGCATAATAGCAATATTAAAATAAATGTAAAGAGTTCATTATAAGCACTACACTAAATAAATGATCCTGTTTCATGCAGACTGTTTTTGTCTTTTTTTGGTAAAAGACTACCAAAAGTTATATAAACGTTTAGTTCCAGGCCAACTTTACACAACTCTTCTCAGTTGTAAGTGATTTGTTTCTCTAAGGAGGGGATTGGGTTTAAGGCCATGTTATTTGTCCTTTTTCCACCCAATATGCCATTATGTAATGTCTCATATTAATTCAAAGCAAATAATTTATGCACAGAACTCTTCCCTTGTTAAACCAGGGTCCTCCGGAAAAGCCTTCGCAAATAAACGATTCAATGTAATCAATTTATGCTGCTGTGGGAACATTATTTTAATTTCCTCTCAAGTGACTTGTGCTTGTGCGCTGTGTGAAGGCAAACTCTCCGCCTGTGCCCTGCACCATGTCAATTTTATGATGATGGAAGCTGCCATAAAGATGACAGCAAATCTGTTTGGATGGTGTGCATGTGACAACCCTTATAGCTATCTGTCGAAGCATGTTCTGTTTTCCATGCTGAATACAAACCAGAACATGCTTTTCAAAAGGACTCGTTTGATTCTTTTTCAGAAGATTTTCCATTGATTTTCAGTCTGATGTGGCCCATCACTACAGAGCATGAAAGAGTCGGTCATATCAGCCATGCAATATCTGACACCTGCCTCTGAAATGTTTTCGACCCTGATGCTTTCCAGGCACAATCAGCACCAATGATCTTGGCTGACCAAGTGCACTCAGTGCACTTGCACAGCATGACAGATGTGGCTTCATTACTTGTCCTTGTTCTGCAGCATCTGTATCACAGAGTATGAGCTTATAGCTTTGTGAGACAGGATAATGGAGGTGGACCTTTGTAAAATACAGCACCTACTAACCTAGTTTACATTCACTGTGTGGTACAGTGGTCATGATAATACTGTCACAGGTATGAATTCACTCAACAGATTTACCACTTTTAATAAGACATTGTCATTATTTTCATATGAAAATTGGACTGAGAGATTGCACCTTATGTTTGCAGTAGTGTGTCTTATTATGCTGGCTGTAACTCAAATTAAATCAAATGATAATCAAATAACAAACGAGCATTATAACCAGCATATATCTGCCACAATGAGGTTATTGCACAAACATTTACCGGCTATCACTTGATTGAAGAAAATCTAAACTAGATAAGATGGATTAGCTTCAACGACAAATGTACTCGAGACACGAGTTTTAAAATGTTTATGAAATAGACTCTTATACTTACCAAAGCTGATCTTATAAAAAAAATAGAAACATTGTGAAATATTATTACAAATTCAAATAATGTTTGAATATATTTTAAAAAGTCAGTTATTTCTTTGAAGGCGAAGGTGCATTTTCAACAGCCATTACTCCAGTTTTCAGTGTCACATGATCCTTCAGAAATAATTCTAATATGCTGATCTGATGCTCAAGAAACATTTGTTACTATTATTATATGCTGAAAAACAGTTGCGAAGCTTAATATATTTGTAGAAATCGTGATGCATTTTTTTCCAGGAACCTGTGATAAACAGAAAATTTTAAAGGACAGCTTTTTCACTGATACAGAAATCTTTTGTAACATAATAAATATTTCCATAGATAGATAGATAGATAGATAGATAGATAGATAGATAGATAGATAGATAGATAGATAGATAGATAGATAGATAGATAGATAGATAGATAGATAGATAGATAGATAGATAGAAACAACACAATGTTCAGAAAACTTCCACATATATTATTACTAGTACTTCTGTTGTTATATAGTATCTTATATTCTGTCCTTTTGTGACTACAGTTTATTTGCAATAAAGTGGCTTAAGATGGCTCTTTCTCATATTAATGAATTAATAATTAATTCACTGGCAATTTGGAGTACCCATGGTACTAATGAGTCCTCAAAAAGGCAATTGTATGGAGATTATGTAACAGGGTTTGTGGCTTTATTAAAACAGTAGTGTAAAGTGGTTCAACCATAATAATAAAATCATCGAACACCAGTCCCTAGAACAATGATATGAATTAATCAGTTCCTTCCGTTGTGTGATTTTGAAGGAAATTACTTGCTAAAACATTGGCTGCAAGTCTAAACGAACCGTTTGGTCTGAGACAAAAAAAAACCCTGCGATTAGATGATAATAGGGTTTGCAGAAATTCCTGCTGGCACATCAGAGAAAGTTTTGCTTGCTTTCCTGTCTGGAAAGGATGTCTATTAGATTAAAATTGTTTAATTTTGCTGAAAACAAGAGCAATGGTTGTACACATGCCCAATCATTGGACATAAATGGTATCCAAACATGATGCACAGCAAGTTGCACGGGGAGAGAGCCCATATATGGAGTTTTGATCAGTATAATGATTACCCAAAAAAGACACATTTTTATATTAGACGTGTCAGATAACACTGAACCAACGAAATAGTTATCTCTATACTTAATGCATATGTATAATATGAGAGCATGTTTCTGCCATGTAACAAAAGTATTTCTAATAAAATAAAAAGGTAATTGTAACATTTTTTCTGACAATTTGGCCATTTTTCCCTCACAGTTTTGAGTTTATATTTCTCAATTCATACTTTTTTTCTCAAAATTCAGATATAAAGTCAGTATAGAATTGCGACTTTTCCCCCTCAGAATTTTGGGTTTGCATCTCATAATTCTGACTTTTTCCTCTGAGTTCTGAGTTTACTTTTGCAATTCTGTTTGTTAAGAAATTTCTATTTGGCGTATTCTTTTTTATCTCACAATTTTGTTCTCTAAGTTGCGAGTTAATATCAAACACATAGATTGTTTAATATGCACCCTTTTTTTTAAAAATGCTTCATTCTGATTGGTCAGCCTCGGTGATGCGATATTTCCTAGTTGTTCTCTGTTGTCAATGGTAACACTGTATGTCCACTCATCCAGATAAACAGACAGTGCTGATGTCTTTATTGTGTGGAAACTAAAGGATAATATAAAGGTTATATTATACAATTCAAATCAGTATTCATGTCCACTGCGACAATACAGTCATCAGCTCAGCGTTGGTGGGTTTTATTTTACACATGTTTCTCTCCAAACTGACATTTTTATATTACCTTGTATTCCATGACGATCCTATTTGATTGCAGTGCTTGGAAGAAAGACAACACTATTTTCTGCTTCTAGTGATGACAATGCCTGTGATGAACAACAGACATACATATAATAGACCAGAAGTTCAATCTTTAACTAACTATACAAGCCTGTCGCCTACCAACTGCTCCATGTTTGTCCAATCCATGAATATTGCCACAGGCCACATTTGCATTATTTAGCATAGAATATTTTAATAATGACATCAATTTCACACTAAATATGTCTGGAAATAAAGTGAAAACGTTAAAAAGTTTCTGTAGCGTGATGCTCCTATTCTCACACTTTGTTTATATTTTGTAAAAATAGATTGTGTGGGTTGTTATGCAACTCATATGCAGACCGTATGCTGCCCAGGTTAAAAAAATGCTTCAATGCATAGCCTGTTTAAGTAATAACCCATTTATTGTAGCATGGCAACTTGCTGTACGCTTTCATTCTGATGAAAACTGCATTCTTGAGTTCACAGTAAATCACACCAAGTCAGGTGGATGGGTTGATAATAAAAAAGTAAAAATAAAATAAAAACATGCATTGCATTACAATGAGTGTTTAAACAAGTGCAATGCCCTTCTGGTCAAATGTAATTATGTCATTTTAGTAAAACACTAACTTAACACTGGTGTTTATGAAAAACAACAAAACTCCCCTATAAATCTTACATAAAACTTTTTGTAACAGCAACTGATCATATTGTACCTCCATTATATAAAGTACTCAAATTATTTTCGATTGGGATTGGTTTTCTTTTTCATCACCCTTAATTTCATTTCATCCTCTTTTTTTTTACTGTGCAAAGAATGTTCTAGCAGATCCGTGTAAATGAAAGTTTGTTTAGTTGTCCAAAGAAAAGACAATACTGTGTCCACATTTTCCATTATCATTGAATGTGAATGTGAATAACACAGAATGTGAATAAACAGAAATAAGTTAAATGCAAATAATGAGAATTTTGCATTTCATGCATGATCTTTCTAAATATGACAATGACCATACTATATATATATATATATATATATATATATATATATATATATATATATATATATAGTATATATGTTTATACTTCTGCTATACATCTGTTTAATAGAAAACTAGTATTAGTTATTATGGTTAGATTAACTTTGTTAGATGAAGATCATAGTTCATCTTTAAAAATAAAATATAACAAATCAAAGTGTCAGTGTGTCAACCTTGGTTACAATGAAAGTTGTTTAATGTAACTACTATGCAACATTTGTTTTATAAATGTATGGTAACACATTAGTTTAAGGTGTCCTTGTTACACGTTACATGTACTTACTATTATAATAACAATAAATGATACATAATTACATGCAAGTAACCCAAAACCAAACCCTAATCCTAACCCTAACCACATAGTAAACGTATATAGTTAATTAATATTACTCAGTACTTAAATGTTTAATTACATTGTAACAACGACACCTTAAAATAAAGTGTAACTAAATATACTTTTTACTTAATTTAATTTTTTACTTTATTATGTTTCTATAGTAATAACTGGTTGAATTGTCCGTTACTAGGCATAGATATAGATCTAAAGTGCTATGTAATGATGTTTCAGTGTTTTGGCAAGGTTAAAATTTCCTCTCTTGTGTTGATTATGTCCAGAGCTCTCTCAGCTCCGATTGTAATTGCAAGCCACGACTTGATTGGCTCTTCGGTTGTTGGCTTTGGGCCAGCAGACTTTCTCCATATAATAGAGGGAAGCAGGACGACAGCTTCTAAAAGAGAGAGAGCAGACAACAACTCATGGTGGTGGACTTGCTGTGCAAACCTAAAGGGAACAGCTAAGAAAATGTGTAAGGGATTAGCTGCCCTGCCCCAGACATGTCTGGAAAGGTAAGATCTTCAAAGCATCTTAGCATCATGGATTTAAAATGTACCCCATGATATGTTATCTAGATAAGTCCGTTGGCAGCCTCCTTTGGGAATAAGTGCTTTGTTCCTCTAGCAGCTGGGAATTCTCAAAATATTGTTTCGAGAAAGTCTGTATGGTGTTTTGTATGAGGTTTAGGTGTGAGTATTGATCACTGTATATGGGAAGACTTTATTCATTATATGGCGATTAAAAGTTGTCTTTAGGTTAAACGTTTTCATTTATCCAATGTCATTTTTATAGAAACTAAACGATTGTATCTGCTTTATTTTTTTGTATTGTAGATTTCACATTTATATTGTTTTTTAATCTAGTTTTTCCTCTGAAAACATCAAGATTCTTTAATATTACCAAAAGGATAATATTACTAGAACACCCTAAACATTGTTTAGTTCTCTGTTCTTAACAAGAGTTTGGAGCAGAATTCCTGAGAGTAGACTTTAAGTATAGTAATGAGGACATTTATTGTCACTATTGAGCCATTTTCTGATTAAACAATTGGATCATATGCAAACATTTAGTGCTGTTCTTTGGTCTTAATGCTTGACCCAGGGCCTGGAGTACATCTGAAAAGTGTATTTGAACATCAGAAAGACAGTCTTAAGATGGCAACATGAGGTGGTTTATAATGTAGCATTATATTTTTGAACCATAAAACCATCATTTTAATATATGGGATAAATGTTTGCAGTGACGTCAGTATTTTTGGAGCAGTTGATCTGTCTGTGGCAGCAAGATGTTCATGAAACCTCAACAAATCACCAAGTTTGTGAACGTCACTTCATCCATAGTCATCTGGAAGCAATATTTAGATTTATTTTTTGTCAACCTTCAACGTGTTGTTTTATTGTATCGTCTGTAAAAATGTGGTTATTACTGAACTGATGACAGCTGTACAGGTCAATAATAAACGCTTTTTATAGCTGACGTGCAAAAGGATAAAAAAAAGATTAAACTAAACAAATTAGCATTCTCTGAAAAACAACATGTGTACTTTGAGAGAAGAAAATAAATGACACTAGGCTGATATTATGTAATCTGTTGACAGGTATGCTATACACTTTGGAAATATCCTCGGCATTTATTTTGAAATTCAATTCCTACATAACATGTATCATTTATTGGTGCATGTTAAAAGCGCTAATGGACATCTGTCTGGATTTGTGTTTGTGCTGTCTTCAGGGCTAAGGAGATCAAGACTAAATTGGGAACTCTGCTTCAGAAGCCAGAGAATTCCATCGACCTTATTATCCCCTACCAAGAAAAGCCTGAGAAGAAACCAGAGAAGCTTCAGAAGTGAGTTCCTGTTGGCTCCGTCAACGTTTCCTCTGATGTTATACTTCCTCTCTCTTTTTCTTTTCCTTACTGATGAGGGCTTCAGCTCTGCATGTGTCTCCTCACATGCTGATTTAGACCAGAAAGTCTAAGTATACAAAATGCTCCCTTGAATGCATGTCACCATTCATAAGTTTCACAAGCTAAACTGACCTTTTTAGAAATTGTTGTTTGCACTTAAAGGTGGAAATCTCAGGATGAATGTCTTATGTTTTCAGGTGGAAACTGTCCACCTAAAACGGTGGAAATCATCAACCATGATGTTTAAAGGTGGAAATCACTTCAGGATGTTTGTCTGGTGTTTTCAGGTGGAAATCATTCACCTGAAATGGTGGAAATCATCCAACATGATGTTTAAAGTAGGATGGTTTGATGTTTTTAAATAGTCATTCTAAGATGCTTTCCACCTTTAAGGGCAAACAGAACATTTCAGAAGCTCAGTTCAGCTCTATTTTGAAGTGTCTCAAGGGTTTACAAATTGGTAGCCTCTGGTGCTTACTGGACAAAGTGGTAAATCCATTGTCCTCATGTTGTCGGGATAAAAAGTCTTCATTCCACAGGCCAGTATCTAATGTATCTAATGTCATTTTCCAAGCACATTTCAGTTAACAAACCTTCTTCAGGGTGCATTACGATAGTCAATGTAATTTATTTTATGTTTTTGTAGTCAAATGCTGCTGTTCACCATGTTTTAACAGAAATAGAAATTTAAGTGAGTTTTAAAGAATCTGCATGAGATGTCACTAATTACTCCCATCAATTAAAAGCTTGTATTGTAGCTATCTATTTTTATGTATTCTGCTCTATTCAAGTATTCTAACTTGAAAATTCTGAGGTTCTTACTTGGGAAGCTACAGTAAAGAAGCAAAGTTCAATGTGATGTGCAAGAGAATAGAGCACATTAACTACCTATTCATCTATTAATGGCCATAATTACACAGATTTATCAGACATCACTAAAAGGTGGACGTGTAGAGAAAAGGGCTGAAGAGTAGAGAGCAAGGGAGTCAGAGAGAAAAAATTGAGGAAGGCCATGTTAGTACATCCTTTAATGGAAAACTGCAAGAGTCTGTTTATAATGAAAATTGTGTACACATTGACTGTAAAAACATTTGCAGACCACTTCTGCTCCTTTTTACTTACATAATGCCTTATGCAAGTGTGTTAAATGGGTTGTATTTTTTCCGGCAGAATAAAAAAACTAAATGAAATATCCCAATCATGAGATGAGACATGTGCATAGAAAACACAGGTACACTAGTAATCAAGTTAGGACGAAAGACTTGGATAATAATAATTGGATAACCTGTTTATACAAGAGATGTGGAAATAAAATAAAATTAGAATAATTTCTTTAGCAGATCATTAACTTTTTTGGCTATACTGAACAGTAAGTGCATATGTTCCTAAAAATGCCCTTATTTCATAAATCATATTTCTGGACCACATTACATGTAAAATGTTATACCAGTTATTGTGTATGGAGACAGCTTGTTGGCCATATACAAAGGGTAATACAACTCAGTGAAGAAATCTGCTTGTTCTGTTCAGACCCACACCTGAAGAAGCCGC